>NC_081570.1:88120289-88188805 GCF_022355385.1 Mustela nigripes | reverse complement strand
CCTTTGGAAAAAGATTGACAGGGGTGCCTGGGTGCCTCAGTGGAGTAAAGCCTCTGCCTTTGGCCCAGGTCATGGGCTCAGGTCATGGTCCCGGGGTCCTGGGATCGAGTTCCTCATCGAGCTCTCTGCTCAGCGGAGAGCCTACTTCCCTTCCTCTCTCTCTGCCTGCCTCTCTGCCTACTTGTGATCTCTGTCTGTCAAATAAATAAATAAAATCCTAAAAAAAGAAAAATAAAAAAGAAAAAAGATTGACAATATCCTGAAAAATTAAATGTAGACTTTCCATATGATCCAGGACTTCTACTCATAATTATATTCCCAAGAGAAATGAAACATATGTCTAAACAAAAACTTATACATGGATATTCATAAAAGCATTATTTGTAATAGCCAAAGGCAGAAACAGCTAAATATCTGTCAGTTGATGAACAGATAAACAAAATGTGTACCCATACAGTAAGCCATACAAAGGAATGAAGTAATGATATGTTATGCTAAGTAAAATAATCCAGACGCAAAGCCCATATGTTATGTGATTCGATTTACATGAAATGTCCAGAATAGGTAAATCCATAGAGACAAAAAGATTGGTGGTTGCCAGAGGTTGAGGATGGGGGATGGTGATTGGCTGCTAATGTATACAAGGTTTCTTTTTGGAGCAATGAAATATTTTGGAATTAAGTAGTGGTAATGGTTGCACAATATTATGAATACACTAAAACCCCTGAATTGTAGACTTTAAAATGGTAAATTTTATAGTATGTGAAATGTTAATCAGAGAAAGATGTATGACAAAATAAACTTTAATTTTCCTTTCTGATTTTTAATAAAATAAAATAATAGCTGGCATGTTTATTTAAGTTGGGGAAAATAACTCACAGTTTTTACAAACTAGATTTGCTAAGTCATCCTAATGATGACATCCTAAGTCATCCTAGTATTATTTAAATTAAGTATCACTACCTATGATCTAATTAGCTTTTAAAGGTTTGTTTGTTTGTTTTTTATTAATTTTTTATAAACATATATTTTTATCCCCAGGGGTACAGGTCTGTGAATCGCCAGGTATTTGTTTGTTTTTTTAAGATTTTGTTTGTTTGACAGAGAATACAAGCAGGTGGAACAGCAGAGAAGGGGGAGAAGCAGATCCTGCTGAGCAGAGACTGATGTGGGAATCTATTAATCCTGGGACCCTAGTATCATGTCCTGAGCCAAAGGCAGATACAACTGAGCCACCAGGGACCTCTCTAATTAGCTTTTAAAAATAGTTTTATAAACTATTTCTATTTAGTCAATTGGCTGATAATTGCCATTAAAAACAACCATTAAAAATTGACTAATTTTTTTAAGAGATTTTATTTATTTGGCAGAGAGAGAGAGAGCACAAGTAGGGGGAGCAGCAGACAGAGGGAGGGGGAGAAGCAGGTTCCTCACTGAGCAGGGAGCCCGATGTGGGGCTCTATCCCAGGACTCTGGGATCATGAACTGAGCCGAAGGCTGAAGGCAGGCACTTAACCAACTCAGTCACCCAGGCACCCCTAAAAATGGGCTAATTAAAATCTCAGAATCATCATGTTAAAGTCAAAATATTATCGTCTGTACAGAAACATTTAATAAAGTGTATTGATTTTCACATTAACATTTTATGTAGTAAATATATAAAAGATAACTTTTTATTATACTATAATTATATTAACTTTAGAGAAAGTTTACACTGTTGCGAATATCTCTGCCATTATCTCACTTTAATTGTAGTAGGAAAATGAAACCATGTAATAAAATTATATTGATTTCTATAATGGTCTTGGAAAACCATAATTTTTGTTTCCAAAAACAGCCAAAATGTCTAAGGAAACAAACATAAGCTTGATGCTCAGTAATCACAAATAAATTGATAAAGAAATTGATTAGCTATTGAAAATTAGAAGTCCATTTGGTTTAAAGAGGAGCCTTTAAAGTTTTTTGTTGTTTATTATGTCATTACTTATTTAAATAATCACAAAATTCAGTATGACACCAATTAATTCTAATGGGTAGGAATTTAAAGCAGGCATTTTAACTTCAATATAAAGGTTCTATTAATAACAACCTAAAGAACAGTATTAAATGATGTGACTTTGTTTCAGTTTTTACATGTGGGCTTTTTCTCAAGCTTAACCGCTAACTTTTGTCATTCCAGTAGTATCCTGCCAACTACCATGGTATAGGTAAAAAGTCTCACCAGAGCAGAAAGCTTTTCATACAGTACTTATCTTGCATTCAGCCAAGGTAAGCAAAAATGTGTTTCAGCTCAACTGTGTATTCAAGCCTAAACCGGCTGTGGAGCTCTGGCTCTTGGATTTGCGGTCCACCAGCTCCCAGGCTGCAGCTGGGCCTACCCCTCCTAGCTAATAATAGGAGTCAGGTCTACTTTAAATCTTGCTATTTGTAATGGAAGCAGTTTTTGCTTACTCGGGGAATTATTTTTAAATAATTTCCCTTGCAAACCAGCTGTGATGAGGCTTTGTGTCCACTAACATGAAAGGTCTATGCCTTTGAGACATCTGTGGGCCAGTTCCCCTTCTGACCACAGTGAAAGCATTGATAAGAAGGGCACTTCGGTCCTGCAGAGCTAAAGGCAGAAAAATTCAAGAATGCCAAATGTGTGTGTGTGTGTGTGTGTGTCTGTGCACGTGCGCGCGTGCACAGGCGCACAGATCTTTATTTTTATTTTTATTTTTTAGTTTTAAAAAAAATTTATTTATTTGAGAGAGAGAGACAACAAGAGGGAATACAAGCAGGAGGAGGGGGAGAGAGAGAAGCAGGCTCTCCACCAAGCAGGGAACCTGATGCGGGTCTTGATCCCAGGACCCTGGAATATAGATATATAATACTTACTAAATATTTATATGTTATAAATATCATTTACAATATACATTAAGATATGTAATTTAGTAATGTGTACTATGTACTATATAAAAATATATATTATTTTTTAAGAAGGCAGAGCATATTTTTTATGTTTCTTCACCTACCTACCCATATAGCAAACCACTTACATAGTTATTAAACCAACAGGATAATCTTTAAGCAACACCAGCAGAAACTCCTTAGTAAAAAGTACTATCCAGCAGTTCTTAATGGTTGTTCTGTTCTCCTTTTCTGTGAAACTAGTGTGAAAGTTTTGTGAGCGGTTTTTTTTGTTTTGTTTTGTTTTGGTTTGGTTTTGGTTTTGCTTTTGAAGAGTAAGTAATGCAGAATACAAGTGACTATCTCACACACAAAATCATGTGTGATTTTGCAGGCATAAGAGCCTTTTTCCCACAGCAATTCATTCTTGCCAGACATAGAAGTGTTTAAAGGTTGGGGAGAGACTGTGGTTGTCTATTCTGGTAACTCTGTATGGAGGGGCCAGGAAGATTTTACCAGCTGACTAGTGTCTTGGTCTCTTTAAGTGATCTTGCTTGAGTCCAAATCTAGCATTTCTAGGACAAGAGAATCAGTTTTTGGTTTCTCTGTTCTAAGCCTTGGTAAGATGGTTATGGAAATAAGAAAGCCTTACAAAAGACAGCAACTAAGTGTTGTCTGTTTTAAATAATATTTCTTTGAAACAATGATGTCGGATTCTACCTGGTTGAGTAGAGAAAGAGAACTGGGCTTGAAGTTTAAGAATAATTTTGTTTTGGAGTGCCTGGGGGGCTTAGTCATTAAGCGTCTGCCTTTGGCTCAGGTCATGATCCCAGGGTCCTGGGATCAAGCCCCATATTGGGCTTCCTGCTCCACGGGAAACCTGCCTCTCCCTCTCCCACTCCCCCTGTTCATGTTCCCTCTCTTGCTGTGTCTATCCCTGTCAAATAAATAAATAAAATCTTTAAAAAATAGCAATAATAATTTTGTTTTTAGCCTCTCAGTCATGCTACTTACTATTGAGTGAGGTTGTGGTTCTTTTAACTTCTCTGAGCCTCAGTGTCCTCGTACAAAATGGGAACAATAATTTGTAACTTGGTATGAATAATAAATAGGATAATGTGGGTTAAAATAATCATTTAAGTTCGATCTAAACATAAATTTATCATTATCCTTTGATCTCTTTCCTTCCTTAAATCATCCAGGCTCATTTCCTCTTTGGCAATACACATATTAATCTTTTTTATCAAAGACTTTATTTATTTATTTGACAGAGAGAGAGCAAGCACAAACAAGGGGAAAAGGAGAAGTAAGTTCCCCGCTGAGCAGGGAGACCGATGTGGGCCTCAATACCAGAATCATGATGACAAGAGTGGAAGGCAGACGTGTAAGTGACTGAGCCACTCAGGTGCCCCTCACATGTTTATCTTTTACACTTTTTCCATAAATGGTAAAAGATGAAATTCAGATTATCATGTTCAGTTATAGTATCTATGTAACTATAGATTTTGGCCTATCTTGATATTCTTTTAAAAAATGATATTAATGGTATTAACATGAGTAATTTGATTATGAGTCGCCTTATGTGCTTTATATAAATTACTGAGCTCTGAATTAAAGCACTGCTACTTAGATTAATTTAATTAATGCCAGAAGGATGGTAATGTATGGTACCAATTTTGTAATTGTCCTATGGCTTAGAATTCTTCTAGTTTTCTTTATAAAATAATTATCTGTTAATTGATTTTATTATTTTTTTGGAAATTTCTAA
Source organism: Mustela nigripes (assembly GCF_022355385.1). Classification (NCBI taxonomy): domain Eukaryota; kingdom Metazoa; phylum Chordata; class Mammalia; order Carnivora; family Mustelidae; genus Mustela; species Mustela nigripes. Next base: position 88,184,148 of record NC_081570.1, on the reverse strand, counting down.
AACCAGCCACATGTCCTGCACCAAGCAAGTGCTAAACAAGATTTATTAAATGAATATTGATTTTTTTCATACTCATTGTCTTCCAAGATGTTTAAAGAATTTTATAGAAAGACATACAATGTATAAGAAATATTTTTACTGTAATGGTCTAGTGAGAAATAAAATTATTTGTTGAATCTATAAATGAATAAATGAAAGAGAGTGAATTTGCAACTTAAACTTTAGGGATTGTTCAACATGGGAAATACCTCTCAATCTAGTAAGAAAAGTTTTAAAACAACACACAGCTCTCAAATGCTGTGCATGCCTCAAGATCGTATATGGCACTCAGCTGCTACGCAAACTTTATTAACAATAAATAACTTTTAATCATAAATCAGAGTCCAAATCCAAAATTAAATTTAAAGGAATTTCTGACTTCATTCTCAAAGCAATCAAATTTTTCCATTAACAGTATGTGACTCCACTTACACAAGCAAATAAATAAAAGTGGAATAAATCTGTCTTTAGACTGCATTGATCAATAATTTGATTCCTGAAGTTTTCTTGCCTGCTTTTATTTGGAAATTTGCAGTCTTACTTATAGAGTTTATTAGCAAGAGAATGAAACATTTTACTTTTTCTTTAAAATCTCATATTTCTCCATCTAACAAGACTTATAGACTTTTTATCTGGGAACTGAATAGATCATTGGTATAGATTATGTATAGACCTGTGTCTATATTTATTATATACATAGAATCAGTCAGTTCAAAATTACTTCCTGATGACCCCCTATATGCCAGGACTCTTCTAGGTGCTTGGGATACAGCAAGTGAATGAATATGGCAGTCCTCTGAAAAATTATTTGCAAGGAAAAAATTGCAATGCTACATAGTAGAATGCTTTTGTTTATGTATCAACTTTTTCATAACCCCCATGTTAATTTCTCACTGCAGCCAGTTATATACTACTAAAGTCATTTACTTTTTTTTTAAGATTTTATTCATTTATTTGACAAAGAGAGAGATATCACAAATAGGCAGAGAGGCAGGCAGAAGCAGGCTCCCCGCTGAGCAGGGAGCCTGATGCAGGGCTCCATCCCAAGACCCTGAGATCATGACCTGAGCCGAAGGCAGAGGCTTAACCAACTGAGCCATCCCGGTGCCCCAGTCATTTACTTCTTGATTGTTTTCTCTAATATCAGTTCAGACTTTTTAAAATATTTACCATGTTTTAACATACTAGGAGTCTAGCACCCCTGTTTCAAATTTGATCCCTCTTAAGTTCCATCTCTATTTTTCTAAATTACTATTGGGCTGAACTGTCTGAATCTTTTCTGGACTCTTTTATGGTTTTAAAAATACAGTGACCACACAATGTGTTTTGGCACAACAAAGGGCCATTTTTGGTGTGTGTGGTGGTTCATGTCAGTTTAGAAAAACAAACTTTCTATGTAAATATATTATTTTGAGGTGCTATACAATCATTCCATTCTCTTATTCTGTAATTATAAGATTTCTTAAGATAACTTATGTAAATAAAGTTATTATGTCATTATTTATCATAATAATGAAACATGAAACAAGTGGATCATTAGGAAGTAAAATATGTCCATTTACTAGATTAGATATCTTGAAATCATTAAAAAATTACTTACAATGTTCAAATACTTATTAAAACTTTTAAAATGTGGGAATTATCCATAACATAAATATTAGTGCAAAAAGTAGGACACATAACCATACGTAAAGGAGCTGTATGACATTAGAATATAATACATCAAAATATTAATGATATGTATTATATGTAATATAATTTTGTCCTCATGCCTCCTGATATTTTCCAAATTTTCTATAAGCATAATTTTAATGTATGAAGTTTATGATTATTTACATAATAAGTATCTAAGGATGAAAATATCGGAAGTAAATACTTTTGTAATTAGTAGCACTTTCAAGTAGGAAAGGTTCCCATTTAGGAGTTGATTTATAACGAGTATCACAATTTTTACTTCAACAGTTGATCCCACTCAAATATCCATTCATTCAGTAGATATTTCTTAAGCTCCCATAACGTGACAGGGACTGTTCTAGGTACAAGAAAGAAAGAAAGAAGAAATTATGGTATCTCCCCTCATAGAACCTATGTTGTAGTAGAGAGAAAGTAACACAAAAGAACTTTATGATAAAATCTGTAGTGCATTTTGATAATAAGTACTATGGACAAAAAGGTTATAGAGATGTCTATTATGGGGAAAATTTTAAAAATTCAAAAAGGGTAGTCAGGAAAAGCCTCAACCAACAGGGGACATCTGATCTAGGACTTGAAGTAGATGAGGTTAAAAGTTGGACAGATTTGGAGGAAGAGTATTTCAAGAGGGAACAAGAACACAAATCCTGTCAGGGAAGCGTTTCTAGTGTCTTGGCTGGTATGTTAGTCCATTGTAGCTGGAACAGAATGAGAAGGTGATGGGGGAGATGCAGTAAGAGAGGCAACAAGAACCAGATAAATTGAGGCAATATAGACATTATATGGACTTGGATTTTTACTGCTCATTAGATGTAAGGTCATTGAGGGGTTTAAAGAAGTGATTTAATCTGGCTAACTTATAAATAATCACTCTGGATGCTCTACTTAAAATAACTGTGAAATTCTACAAACTTCACAGAAAATAAAGAAGTATGAGGGCACCTGGGTGGCTCTGATCGTTAAGTGGCTGCTTTTGGCTCAGGTCATGATCTCCAGGTACTGGGATCAAGCCCCACATCAAGCTCCCAGCTCAGCAGGAAGTCTGCTTCTCCTTTCCTTCTGCCTCTCTCCCTGCCTGTGCTGTCTCTCTCTCTTTCTGTCCAATGAATAAATAAAATCTTTAAAAGAAAGAAAAGAAAGATGCGTGAATGGTATGGGTCTCTATATTTCTATATAGAGAAATTACATATACAAATATGGTTTGATGTTCTTTAAAATAAGATATTGTGGTGCCTGGATGGCTCAGACAGTTAAGCAACCGACTCTTGGTTTCCACTTGGGTCATGATCTCAGGGTGAAGAGATAGAGCCCCACATTGGACTTTGCACTTAGTGGGGAGTCTGCTTAAGATTCTGTCTCTCCCTCTGCCCCTCCCTCCCTTGATGTATATGTTCTCTCTCAAATAAATAAATCTTTAAAAGATTAACAATAAAATAAGATATCGATAAATTAGTGGGACCCTAATGCTGTTTATCCAAGCATTCTTATTAAGACTACATGAGATCTTTCTGTTCCAGCTGTAGTGTGTATACTGTTTATACTATTATCATTTTGTCTGTTATTGATTGGCTTCTATTAACAATGCCTACCTATATTTCTTTCTGATTCATACTATTTACATGTAACAAGGATGACGAGGGCCAGGAAAAAAAAAAAAATAGTGTTCTTTGAAGAAGTAACACAAGAGAGTTAATTAAGGGACCCTTTGCAGATGTGTACTAGTGCTATATCAACAAAGATGTTCCAGCACCATGAGGGAGGGACAAAAGGGAGCTCCATGCATGAAGGAGCATGAGGAAGAAACTGGTGGGGTATACAGGGACAGCAAATGTAGCTATAAGAAAGGAATGACTTCAAGGACTGTACCTCAATAGATATACACAGCTGACCTACAAGGATCCAGCACTTTCCTTTTGCTTCCCCCACTGGCATTTGTCAGTATTTTTTTTTAAGGTTTTATTTATTTTATTTATTCAACAGAGAGAGAACACAAGTAGGCAAAGAGGCAGGCAGAGAAAGAGAGAGAGAGAAGCAGGCTCTGCACTGAGCAGAGGGCCCGATGCGAGGCTCGATCCCAGGACCCTGAGATCATGACCTGAGCCGAAGGTGGCAGCTTAACACACTGAGCCACCCAGGCGCCCCAAGGTGTGAATTTTTAAAAAGTTTTATAGGATCACTGCAAACTTAAATATAATAGGAAACACAAAAAAACTAAGGGCCTATGGATAAGTAAAAGAGTTTATCTAATTAAATACAGGCTTGCTATAGAATTCTAAGAAGCCATTATTCTTAGTAATAATTCATTAATTTATTTCATAAAAAGTTATTGAACTTCTGTTTTTAGACTTTTAATATATACACAAAATATGTGTAACAACATGATTAATGTCTTCAATATACTAATAAATTAAAAAGCGAGTTCTCAAATGATATATGTAAGTTTAGCTAACATTTTGGGGATGGTAAACATGTTGAAAACTGACTTAAACACTTTATATGTGTTGTGCTATTTGTTTTCCTTAACAGCCTTGAAGTAAGTGGTATTGCTATCTACATTATATTTACCTAAGATGCTATCTTTGGGTATTTCTAACAGGCTACCACAAATTGGGGAGATTGTAAAAAACAAAAATTATTTCTCACATTCTGGAAGTTGGGAAGTCTAAGGTCAAAGCGCCAGCATATTTGATGTCTGCTTTATAGATGGCTATCCTCTGGCTGTGCCTCACATGGCAAAAGAGACAAGGGAGCTCTCTTGGTCTGTTTTATAGGGCACTGATCCCATTCATGAGGGCTCTACCTTCATGACCAATCATCTCCCAAAAGCCCCATCCTTCACTTTGAGAATTAGAATTTTATTAAAGCATTTGGAGGGTGGGAGTGAACCTAAACAGTCAGTCTATAATAGGTATTATAAGGTATGGTGATGAAATTCAAACCCAGATAGTGTGATTTCAGAACAGATATTTTATAATACTACCAAGTAGTAGAATCCATTTTTGTTTAAGAAAAAATAATGCAAAAAAAAAATAAATAATGCACACATACAAAATAACAACATATAAACTGAACTGAAATATTTGTATATATGTTTTTTCTCATATAAAAGTAGAGCTCTAAAATTATGCATATCAAACTCCCAACTGTAAAATCTGCATAGAAGAAAACACGCAATACTTAAAGTACACAATAAATTTTTTAAATGTATATACACTCATGCAGTGGTATTCTGGCAAATCTGGTCTCTGGAAGAAACAAAACAAAACAAAGCAAACAAACAAAATGTTAACTTGCATTGTTTACTGATTTTCAAGTACAAACTCTCACCAGATCTAATTTCAAATTATATAGGGTTTAACAAGCAGCTTGCAAATTTCTGAATATTTAACAATCAGCTCTCACAAGCCAACATGAGAAAACTCTACTGTGTCCACTGTGACTCTTGTATCAATGCCTGAGATAAGGTTCAGAACATTGCCATAACCATAAAAAGTTCTCCCACATCCACTTTCAGTCAATGCCTACTCTCTATTAAACAATAAAACCAAACAAACAAACAAAATACGGTTGTAAAAAAAATACTGCTGTGATTTCTATAACTAAAGGTCTCCTTTTGCTTGTTTTTTTGATTACATATAAATGGAATCAGGGGTGCCTTGGTGGCTCAGTAAGTTAAGCTGCTGACTCTTTATTTTGGCTCAGGTCAAGGTTCCACAATCAGCAGGGAGTCTGCTTGGGATTCTTTCTCTAGCTCTCTTACTGCCCCTCCCCCACTTGCATGGCGTTCTCTCTTTCTCTCTCAAGTAATAAATAAATGAGCCTTTTAAAAAATAAATAAATGGAATTATAGAGTCAATATTCTTTTCTGTCTGGTCAAGAGACCATGCAATATGATGTTTTTAAGACACATTCATTTTGCTGTTTGTTATATTAGTTTATTCCAGTTTATTTGAATTATATTTCATTGTGTGAACATAAAGCAATGTGTTTGTTTTCCTATTGATGAGCATGAAGGTTATTTCTGGTTTTTTACCACATTGAATCACACTGCTACACAACAGTTGTGCAAGTCTTTTTGTGAATATATGTTTCCATTACTCTTCGGTAATCTAAATCTAGAATTGCTACGTTAGAATATGTACATATGTTTAAGTTCATAAGAAACTGTCCAAGATTTTCTGAAGTATAAAATTTTAGTCCTGCAGCAATTTGTAAAAGTCTCAAATCTTACGTTTTCACCAGCATTTGATCATCTCAATCTTTTATTGTTGCTGTTGTTTTTCTTAAATTTTAACTCAACTGTTGAGTATGTACTGGCATCTCATTTTCTGGTAAAGAATATCTCAGAGAATTTGTCCTTGGTAAAGCTGAATATAAGAAATATTATATAAGTAAAGGAGATTAAGAGGTACAAATTTCTTGTTATAAAATAAGTATGTCACAAAGATGAAAAGTATAGCTTAGGAAATATAGTCAATAATATTGTAATAACAATGTATGATGACAAAGCTTATCATGGTAAGCATTGAGTTATAGAATCACTGTGTTGTAACCTGAAACTAATACAACATCGTATGTCATCTATACTTCAAGAATAAAAATAATAACACTGTTCAAAAAGGAGGAAATATCTGCTACCCGCACAAAGGAATGCTACAGAAATTCTTTATGACGTAAGAAAATGATATCCTTCATATAAATTTAGATGTACACAAAAGAAGCATCCCTTATGAATAGAAACATAATAAATGTTCTACATTTTATTGGCAAATTAAACTCAGGAAAACAAAATCATAATACATTTTTATCAAATGAGCATTATCTTACAAATGCAAAATTGGTTTAACATTTCAAACTTAATTTCTCATAGTAACAACATAAAGGAAAATAAAATTATATGGGTATCTCAATAATTGCTATAAATTCATTTAACAAAATTTAACTCTGATGTAAAATTTAAAATATCAGAAAATGAGACAGAAAATTTCTTCATTCTAATAAAGCTCATCTATGAAAAATCTACAGAAACACCGTGCTTAATTGTGAAATACTGATGTCTTTCCTTTTAAAAGTAAGAAAAGTCTAGAGTTTTTGTACTCATAACTAGATTGGAAAGGACGAGCTATTTCTCACTTTAATTATGGATGACATGATTACTTATGTAGAAAGCAAGTGGTATCTACTAGAACCGATGTATTAGAAATAATAATTGGTTCCATCAATGTCTTAGAAAAAAGGAACACTATGAAAATTAATTTTGCTTTATATATTGAGAGCAAGGAATTGAAGGAACATAATTTAGAAGCCCATTTACCTTAGCATAAGAATGTATTTAAGGATCTAATCAAAGAAAAAGCTACAAACACTATAATGACAACTACAAAATATTGCTGAGAGAAATTAAAGAACTACCTCGTTCTCTCATAGCTTTCCTCCTGAGACTCCAATTACATGTGTACTAGACTACTTGATATTGTCCCCAAGGTCACTGAGGCTTTTTATCAGTATTTTGTGTTCTCCATATTAGTTAGATTTAATAATTATTTTTCACCTGTACTACTAATCATTTATTCTATACTCTTAAATCCATTTTTAAATTCTTCCAATATTTTTAATAGATACTGTACTTTGTTTGTACTTGTACCATTTTCATTTTGCTCATGGATATATTTATATAGGGAATATATACTTATTGTCTGTTAATTCCAATGTATCACTCATCTACTCTATTTCTATCGTGTGCTTTTTTCTAATATCTCAATTATGACTTATGTTTTTATGTTTCTTAGTATATCTACTATTATTTATTGTAGCTTGAACATCATAGATGATACATTGGAGGATTATGGCTTTTTTTTCTAATTAGTGTTGATTTTTAACCCATTGGCAGTTAAACTACTGTAGATTATTCTGGTTGTGTCAATTTTTATTTTGGTATTTATTAGGTTACTGTTATTTTGATTTTGAATTTTAGTATTAAAATGCAAACCCTACTCTAGGGTGTATCGTTAATCCTAATGACAAAAAGTATTTCTAGGCTCTTGACTGAAAGCTCATAGTGCTCAGCAACCTGTCTCCAGTCTGGCAGGACAAGATTTTCAACATTTCTCAGCCCTGCATGATCTTTTGTATCAGTACTTAATTCTTAGCCCCATATCAGACCTCTCCTAAGCACGTATTCTCAGTTTGGCCCTGGATAACACATCCATGGTAAATCCCAGTGCGAACTTTTGAGATCATTGTTCTGCTGAGTTCTTTGTTCTCTGATATTTTGTTCTATAAATTAGTCTAAAGTGACACATGCAATTGGTGATAAAGTTTTCCTAAAGTCAGAGTTAATGGTCCATCTATTTTATCATTGCATTACTAATTCTGCTTTAACATTTTTGAGATTAGTACATAATTTAATGCATTAATAGGAGATGATTCATAGTTCCAAGACATTTTTGGTGATGAATTCACTAAAGATGCTAACTTAGTTATTTCCCATTATCAGGAAGAAACTCGACTCAGTTTCTAATCTGTCTTCTCCGTCTAGACAATCTACTAATACTGTTGCTATGAGTATGGTTTTAGTCATTTATGGATTTTATTACTAGTTTATTATCATAAGGTAGAGGGGGGTCAATAAATTATCCTCCAGACTGAGAAGTTACTTTCAGACTGAAAAGACCAATGGCCATTACAATTTATAGAGTTTTATTCAGGATAACTGACTGACAAGAGGAAATCAGATAAATAGACTATCCATGACACTACATACCTATTTTCCAGACCTTAATCCACAGGTTTTATAGAGTTGGGGGCTTTGTAATGAAGTCAAAGGATAGTTATCTAAAGTGGTGCCACCTGTGCACCAGTCATTTCTACTACTTATCTAACAGGCACATTCTGTGTACCACTTTAGGGAAGATCAGACAAACCTTCCTGTCTTCTGGTCAGGGTGTATATTAACCTCCAAGGGGCCTGGAATACATAGCACTGAAGGAGGTCATTGAGAGAGCATGAGCAAAATGGAAGGTACAAAGACGGAGTCAGTGTTGTCAGCATTTCTATAAATTGTCATAAGATCTTCACTTTCTGTATTATTTTCACTATTATAAAATAAACTTCAATGCAATAAAATCCATTCCCTAAAATTTATTTTACATATTTTGATCATATAATAACTTTGAAAATTTTGTGAATTTTATGGTCATTTTATTTATTGAAATGCCAACATTAAAAATATGAAATCAAGGTAGTAATTGGAAAAACAACTAATTTATTCAGACTGAAAGTCAGATTTGTTTTTTGTTTATTAATTAATTTTTCTACCATAAAAAGTCTTAAAATAAAATTATTTTCTCATTCCAGTTCAGTTGGAGTCATAAAGTTGATTAGTCATATCAAATTACGAGAGATTTGAACCTGATCTAGGTTAAGTTTGGCAAGTAATTTTGGCATTCATTCATTTTAGAACCATCAGAATAAGGAGAAAATATTTTATTTTACATTTTATTTTCTTAATATTGCGCTATAATCATTTCTGGGGATAATAAAGAGTTACAATACACTCTAAAATCATACTACTTTATATAGGTAATATTTTAAAATAAGAAATTGTTTTATAATATTTTATTTCATTTTTCTATTATGACCAAATTTCTGAGATATTTTGATAATAATATTCTATTAGTATGTGGGGAATTAATATTGAAAGACATTAGTAATTCCTATTAAGATGAAAATCTACAATTGCTTCAAATGTGATCTGATTTGTTCTGGCAAGCATTCTTCCAAGGATTGTGATACATGAATGAAAAAGTACAAATTTCTGTCCCCATAGAAATTCTGTTATCTGGAAGTAAAGAAAATAGAGTTTCAAAAATTAGATATGTGTTATTTTTACCCACACAGAAACGTTCTATAGAACTCAATTTAAATTTTTTTCAAGTTTTTTTTTTTTTTATGTCTGAAAATGTAATTTCTTACCAGTTTCCTTGAAAACTTTTCCCACAACATGAATATTCTCAATGTTAGAGTTTCCCCTTCTAATATTTGGGCCAATAGGCCAATATATATTTTTTTTCTTTTTCTTTTCCCAATCTAAAGAAAATAATTATTTTTTCCTCCATGTTTACTCTCTCTTAAGAACTCTACAAAATTAATTAGCCTCATTCTCCCCATAGTCTTTGTTGAAGCACATTCTGGTTTTTAATATTTTCTCATAAATCTATCAACCTCAAGTCTTTAATCATTTTCATTACTTCTCTCTGAACTCTATCCAGTTTTTCTACATATTTTCTACATACTTCTAATAACGATGACCTTAGAAACGAGTCCATAATCCAGGTGTGAGCTCAACATAGTTCTGTAGACAGAACCTGTCATTTCCATATTTTATGACATAAGTATACTGCCAAAGGAAGAAGTTTCTGTCACTACTAGTCAATCTTCAAATTTTGGAGCTCTACATGGCTTTGACCTGGGCCCACCCTCTTTCTCTTCTCAGTCACCATTGTTTCTCTAGCAACTTTGTCTTCTCCTATGACTTCAAACACCATTTGATGACCCCTTTCAAATCTGCATCTCCATCACAGACATCTTCCTGTATTTTATATGACAATAAGACAAAATAAAAGAAAAAGAAGAAAAGCAGTATAAAAAGTTAGTTGACCTTTTTTGAGTGCTTACTATGTGCTGACTACCTTTAGACAATTTATATATATTGAATTAATCTCAACTATGATGAAAGTACTGTTATTTTTAATTTATAGAATAAGGAACTGATACATAGGTGAGTAATATTGTCTGAACTCATTTCTCCCCACATATTCATATATTTTTAAATGAATTTATTCAAAGAACAACTCTCTTTCAAAAATACAAATTGTTATTTTCCTGCCAATAATAATTCAGTGATTTCCTTTTGCATTGGGCCAAACTCTAAATTCTTCACATTGCATAAACGGCCCTGACAACACCATGAGATAGAGACTATCTCTGGTTTACTCTAGTATCCCTAGAGGCTAGAATAAATGTTTGGCAGTCTAGTTTGACCCCGTTCTGATTCCTCATTCTCTCCTTTTGAATTTCTGTCCCCGTAGCTTTTAAGCTCTAGCCACATTCTTCTTTCAGTTCTTCAAATAAGGAAACTCTTCCAGGTTGAAGACCTTTGATAAACAGACTGCTCTTCTAGTATGTTCTTTATTCCCATCATTGTTACTTAAGTCAGATTCATTCTCTGGCAAACAGTTTAACTGTCACTGTTTTAGGGACCCCAGTGGTATAGCGGAGACTTGCCTATACCAGGTTGTAGAAGTTGATTATGTTCATTGCTTCTCAACTCCATGTTCTATGATACTGCTTTGCTGTCTTAAAGTAGACCATGATGGTGGTGTTTGTAGCAAAGAAACAAGCAAATGCTACAAATCAAGATTCACTTCCCGAGCGGCAAGAGCCTATTGTTGAATGTCTAATAACATACCACTGAGGGAATTTTGTCTAATTCCCACCACATTTGATCATTTGTTATTCACTTAACACAACTGTAGTTATGTAGCTATTCTATGATAACTTTTGAATATCATTAAAAAATCCTCCATTAGAGCATATGAATTGTGTCTTTTTTTTTTTTTTTAACCATGTTCCTAGTAACTAGAAAAGTATCTGGCACTAAAAATATTTGCTGAATGCAAAAATTAATTATTGGTTTATCTATAGAAATTACTATATTTATTTAGACTTCAGGGGTTGAAGAATAGTTGATGCATTAGCTATCCATTGCTGCATATCAAATTGCCACACACTTAGCTGTTTAAAACAGCGACATCTATTATCTCAAAATTTCTATGAGCCAATAGTCCAGACCCAGACAATGGGTCCTCTGCTTCAGATTTCACAGGTCTATGGTCCAGAGTTTCATTTTGAAGCTTTATGGGAAGAATCTGCTTCCAAGCTCATTTAGATTGCTCTTATAATTCACTTCCTATTTTTTTTTTTAAAGATTTTATTTATTTATTTGACAGAGAGAAATCACAAGTAGATGGAGAGGCAGGCAGAGAGAGAGAGAGAGGGAAGCAGGCTCCCTGCTGAGCAGAGAGCCCGATGCGGGACTCGATCCCAGGACCCTGAGATCATGACCTGAGCCGAAGGCAGCGGCTTAACCCACTGAGCCACCCAGGTGCCCTCACTTCCTATTTTTTAAAATTATATTCAGTTAGCCACTGTATAGTACATCATTAGTTTTTTATGTCATGTTCAGTGATTCATTAGTTATGTATAACACCCAGTGCTCATCACAACACATGCCTTCCTTAATACCCATCACCCTGTTACCCTCACCCCTTACCCCCCTCCCTCTAAAACCCTCAGTTTTTTTCCTGGGGTCCATAGTCTCTCATGGTTTTTCTCCCTCTCTGCTTTCTCCCCCTTCAGATTTCCCTCCATTCCCCAGTGGTCCTCCACGCTACTGCTTATTTTCCGCATATGAGTGAAACCATATGATAATTGTCTTTCTCTGCTTGACTTACTTCACTTAGCATAATCCCCTCCAGTTCCATCCATATTGATGCAAATGATGGGTATTCATTTTTTCCCCCCCGGATGGCTGAATAATATCCCATTGTATATATGCACCACATCTTCCTTATCCATTCAGCTGTTGAAGGACATCTTGGCTCCTTTCACAGTTTGACTATTGTGGACACTGCTCCTATAAACATGGGGGTGCATGTACTTCCTATAGTTGTAGGAGCAGCTGGGCTTCTTCCTTGTTGTCAGCTGGAAACTGCTCTTCAGCAAATGGAGGCCTCCTCCAGTTCCTAAAGACCGCCTAAAGTTCCTTGCAAGTGAGCACTCCCAACACAGTCCCTTACTCCATCAAGAAAGCAAAGAGAGTTTCTGGAGTGTCTGATCTTAAGAGAGTCTTATATACTATAATGTAATCACAGGAGTGACTTCCAGGTTTAGCATAAAAACTTTCAGGTTTTTGGATGAAGCTTTGCAGGCTCATTTGATTAGAAGCAGTCACAGGTCCTATCCACACTAAAGGGGATAGGATCACACAAAGTTATGAACGCCAAGAGGAAGACTGGGGAAGAGGGCAGGTGAGATATTTAACATCTGGCCTGCCTGCCACGGTTGTAGAAAATAGCAAAGACTCATTAATTTAGAAAATATTAAAAAAAAAACCTCATTATTGTTATACCTAATTACATAATTAATGGCTATAAAATTAGAAGTAGAAATATAAAATGTCATAAATACCAATTAGAACTACATTCAGGACTACCTGATTACTAGCTCTTCTAAAAACAATAATGCATTTTCGTTAGTTTTATTTGGTTTTCACTTAGTGAATGGAAATATATAGTTCTAGAAATTTAACTTAAATCTCAGGGTTTTTTGTAAAAAGTGTTTTACTTTTTTATAGAATTACTTTTAAATTCAAGGACCCAATATTACCACCTTAGTTTTAGCTTTTAAGGCCCTTTTATTAAATAGCATTGCTAGTCAGTAAGAGGTATCAATTTTAGAAATATTGTATCCATAGAAAATGCATTATCTCTTTGATCTTGGTTACTTTGGTCTATGAGAGATAATATGAGAATCTGAATGTAAGAATTTTTTTCTTAGATTTTATTTTGTTTTATTTTATTTTTCACACACACACACACACACAGAGAGAGAGAGAGAGAGACAGAGAGAGGGAACACAAGCAGGGGGAGTAGGAGTGGAGAAGCAGTCTCCCTGCTGAGCAGCACCCTGGGATCATGACCCTAAACGAAGGCAGATGCCTAATGACTAAGCCACCGAGGTGCCCTGAATGTAAGAAATTAGACAGGAAGTGTTTTGTAAATTCACTCCAAATTGTAAGTGATGAAGACAATTTTTAATAAAAGCTACATCCTCTGTGCCTAACTCATATTAGGGGCTCAGAAGTATTTATTGCATGAATGTTGCAATGTATTCAAACTCTAGTTCCTTTTCTCCGTCCTCAAACCTTTCACCTTGCTTACCTCAAGCAAAGATGGTGCAAATACACAAAAAATCAGAGAGGAAAAAACAGCAAAATACTCTAGAAAACAATACACATTCTTCTCCTGATTTGAACAATGTCTTTTTTGTTTACTTTAAAATGGCAAAAATAATACCCACTTCTTCCTAATAGTAGAGACTACCAACATATGGGTTGCCTATTAAAAATTCAGTATAGAATACTTTATGATATTATTCTAATTTGATTTTTTGCCTGTTTAGAATTCCATTTCTAGACAGAAATTGTATAAAAATATTCATTCTGCACTACTTCACTTATGCCAAATATATATTTGCACCTTATCAAAATTGGCAAGGACTGAAACCAATGAACTATTTTGCAATGAATACTGATCTAAACAACAAAAGGAGAAAACCATGACAATTCCTGCAGTTCATATCAGTAAAGTGAAAAGTTTATAATAAGAAATGTAAAACTCATTCATAATGTGTTTTAAATCTCTCTGCCAAACTTTGTTAACATCTGCCATGACTGCTAGGTATTCATGAACTTTTCATTTGCTTGAGTAAGTTGATAACCATGTAGTAATGAGTCTGTCGACTGATAATTCAGTGTCAACCAGGTAGATGAAAAAGCTCTGGTTTCCAAAACTCAATTGCATGTTTGAATAGTCATGGTTGAATTAGCAGAGAAGATGTTTCATTTATGATTTTTCTTCAGCAGAGCTTCATAGTTTGTGATATGACTATGAAGAAAGACATTGTTCAGGAAAGCCCCCCCCAAAAACCTATAAAAGTTACAATTCTTCTGCATTCCAGACAAGAAGTTGAGTCCCATGTCCGTGACTGCTGGCTGTTAAATGTAAGTAGTTTCTGCTCCTGTATGGACATTGCAATTCCATTCATCCAACTTGATGAGTGTTTATTATGTGTTGAATATTGTGGTAAATTGCAGGTATCAAAACTAGATAAAGTACAGGGTCTTCTCTAAAGGAGTTTCCCTTCTGGTAAGATAGATAAATAATTTCTACAGAGGCGGCAGATTTCTGCATGAGCGCTCAAAGAATCATTAATTTCTGCAAGAAACTCATTTCAATCCAAATGTGTTTCAAACACACAGGAAATTCTCACAAAATTTGCAACACAAGACTATTTGCTAATCTAGGAAAAGGGGAGGATAACTAATAGACCAGTTTTTCCAGGGACTGTGTAGTCATGCTATCTAAATGTTTACCTGCACTCTTGTTAAATACGACTGCCCAGTTCTGGTTGCATAGGTAAAAGTGAATATATAGGTTAATGACATACTTTTCTTTTCTATCTTAGAAAACCCAGTGTTTATTGGACTTTTGTACAAGCTATCACATGAGACACTTTGATAAAAAATGCCATTTACCATTTTTTCCACTAGTCTATGGCTTTTTTTTTTCTCCTGGTATAAATGAAGTAGTGCAGAATGAATATTTTTATACAATTTCTGTCTAGAAATGGCTTTTTTTCCCCCTTTCACCTTCTCATTCCTGATCCTACCCCCCAAATGCAGTCCTCCACCATGTTAATAGCAACTTCCTCACCTCTGAATCTTGCTCTGTAACTACTGAAACCCCCTTTCAAAAACTGTAATAGAAGAGTTCTGTTTAGAAAGTCATTTGAAAAATGTCAGGAACAACCCTTTGCCCTGTCTCCTTGACATTCAGAAAGTTGCCAGTCAACCTCCCTGTGGTTCACTACCTAGACCACAGTTTCAAGAACTGAACTGTGGACCCTTGTTCAGTGTCCCCTGCTAAAAATCAATGTAAACAGTTTAGATCAAAATGGGCTTTCTGAACTCACATTTTAGCATGTTGAGCCACCACTATGGAATGTTTGGGATTCTATTAATACAGCTTTATAGCTTTAAAAGAAAGTATTCTTTCAGTACTGAAAAGGTAGCTGCTTTATTTTCGAGTGGCCAAAATGGCAGAAAAATTTGGTCTAGAATATAGCTAGTTGGAGTATCATAATTTTGTCATAAATAAGTAAAGGGTTATTTTATAAGCTATAATTTGAAAATATATATACTTAGGTCAAAAATTATAGGCTGGTAAATGTGAAATGCTAAGGTATATTGGAGAGTACATATTGGAATACATATGAAAACTTCACTATCTAATGATTTCTGACATTCATTGTTCAGTGCTTCCTAAAAGCTAAAAGAACGAAAATACATTTTTGTAGTGATCCCTACAATTTCATAGTTATTGAAGTTAAAAATAAGTGTAGTCTACTCTCTGTAGCACTACCTAAAACTCTATCCCTAAAAAATGATTCAGTAATATGTCTCAGCAATAAAGAGAAGTGTTTTTATTTTCGACTCTAACACGCCTCTCCTGGAATCCACTGCTGGAAGTCAGTCTCCCTAAAAAGTTCTCATGGCATTTTACTTGTACAGATTTATTACACTTAATGTATGGCCTGTGTTGTTTTTATGCTAATCTTATCTTCCCTGCTATACTGCCAAATTATTAAATGATGATTCCACAATTCATCAACCTTCAGACTGTTATAATGTCTATCCTAATGCCTTCATCCAACCATCACTTATTGAGTAAATGTTGGCCCTGAATCAAGAATTAGCCATGATTATAGGCAAGCTATTAACAGAGATAGAAATAGAGTCTAAATCTCCACTATCCTCCTCTTTCATTGCAGAGAATCACTGGTCGATACTCTCGAGCTGCTATATAAATGTGTAGTACTAAAAACAGTGGACAGACCATACATTCCAGTAATATGCATAATATTCAGGTTTTTGCCACACTAAGAAGTATTCAGAAGTATTAACACAAAACCTTGAAAATTTATTTTTAGAATCCATTAAAAGTGATCTATTTAAGAATGAATCGGGTTGTTATTTAGGGATAGTCTGGGTTTTTCATTTAAATATACATATATACTATTTTTAGAATAATATATGGATACTTTTATTTGCTAAATATAATTTAGTTAAAAATGAGGAAAATGTCTAAGTATTATCCCAAATATAATTTCCCAATTATATAAATCATGGGGGCATTATTTCATAGAATAAGAATAATATAATTAAAAATATAGTATGAATCACTTGTAAGGAACTGGATGTGTATTAACACATTGAAGCTACACACCCATTGAATTTCCAAACTCAGGTCCTCTTTTATGGAGGGCAAAAGGGAGACAGAAAGAGATGCTGACTGGCCCTGCCTATCCTTAATCTCTGACCTTTCTCCTGTGCTTTTTTGCAGTGAACTTCATCGGCTATTTTTTTTCTGCCAGATATTAAATATTAGTTTTATTAGTTTTATTTGGAATTTTATCTTTGCCTTTTCTTTAAAAAAGTATATATATATATATATTAATGTATTAACTACAATCATTCATTCTATTTTCTGTCTCTGCTCTGGTCTGTGAACACTTTGAGAGAAGACGCATGATGTGCTCACTTTGATTTTTTTGGTCCAGAGTAGATTTAATACACTTTCATTACAGGAATAAGCAAATTCATGAAATTTAAAATGATTTCATCTTGCCTATGTGGCAGTGTAGGAATTTGGAGACCAATCATAAATAAGATCAATAGTTTGCCCACCCTGATTCTAGTGAAAATTGAGGGATTAGTGGGAGAATCCTAAAACTGTTTTGATTTACTCTAGTATGGTCAGTGACTGGATTGGGATTGAATCATAACTTCTGGAATATGTGAGATAGGAGAAAGGGCATGGAATTTGGAGTAGAAATTCTGAATTCTCATGCTAGACCTTCAAATTTCTGTCTGTGAAGTCTTGGGCATGTTACCTAATACTTCTAAACCTCAGGAAGAGAGGGGATCTGAAAGTCAACCAGTCTACCTTTCCTTACTTTAGGGATCTAATTTTAGTCAAACCAATTTCTGTGCCTGAAGAATTCAGGCAGCACATAGTTTGAAATGTAGACAGATTCATTAGGCTAAATATTTTACATTAATATTTTACAATATTAACATATTTTACATTAAATATTTTACATTATTTACCATCTTGTTTCTCACAAAGTGGAACTAATGTAAGCCCAGTGCCCCACATTTGCTGCATTATCACCATGTTACTATTTTAGGCTTTCTAGTAGATGCCTGTTTTGAGAAACATCGTCTAAGCCTTTGTTTTCCCTATGTTGGAGAGTACATACCTATAGCAATACTATTTATTTTGTGCTTAAAGGCTAGTTGTTCTTTGCAACAATGAAAGATTAGTCCTTTAGATAAGGACTTCTTTTTTACATTGTAGTTCACCTGTGTGTCTAAGTCATTTATCCTTATCTCATTTCTTTAGGATTTTTCACACGTGCTACTGAACATACTTCATTGATTTATTACCACAGCATTTCAGTTTTGTTTCTTGAACTTTTTTCCCTACACACAGACTTAGATCTGTGGAAATCATGCAGTGCTCCTCCCAAATCATGCGGGTGGCCAATCTAATCAATCTGTCACCTAAAACTTCCACCATATTGAAAGCACGTGGAAGCCATTCTTCTGTCAGTGCCCATCACTTCTGCCTGCAGGGTTACTGGTATGAGACATTCCAACTAGGCTGTTCAGATAGGAATGTGAGTTAGTCTGGGCAGGAATTGTAAACCTAGGGGTGTTTTGCTGTTATTAACCACAGCATGTACATCCTGTTTCAGAGTCGTCTTTTTTGAACAAACGTGTGTGTTCACTTGCTCTAATTTCCTATTTCCTTCCCAACTAAAATAAAGTGGCTGACACCAGAGATTGACAGCTGGACAAAGACAGAGAAAGTGGAGCCACATTTTTTTGTGAATCACTTACTTCTGGTTTGTCTGGTGTTATGTCACACATTGGTCATATTTGTGCGTGGGTACATTTAATACAAGAGACTTCAAATCCAGTATTCTTCAAACACAACTGTTCATATAAATCAGATAGATAAACTCCTAAATTCAAGATTCACACCCATTGCTATTACTTTAAAAGAACCCAAGTTTATCATTCTTGCACAGACTAACTCACATTCTTGGCTGCAAAGGATTTCTTGGAATGTCTAGCCTTAGAAATGCACATTTTGTGCAGTTATTTCTATCTCATATATTTAACCCACAAACTGAATATAGTTGAAAACAGGAGCAAGTCTGTTTCAAATTAAGTGACACACTTAGGATATTAAATAGATCATAGGAAAGCATACTGGCAGAGCATAAAGACTTAGAAATACAAAAACAGAATCGGTGAAAAGGAAAACACCTTGAATTTCCACCTACTACTAATACAAATTTTGCAAAAATTAGTGAAACTCCAGGTTTTTTAAAAATTCTCTCTCAAAGATAAGTTTAAACCCCACAGATTTATTTTCTGAGCAGTATTCTTAAAAATGAAATATCAAAGAATATTTCTTGGGATTTCTAAAGAGCCAATTTATAATGTGCCTACTGGTACATATAAAATATATTTCTGTGAGTAGGTATAAGCATCACTGTAAAAGACATAACTATTTTATTCCACAGAGTGCAAGGTTAAAGTAAGAGAACCTGAAGAAGAAAAGGGGAAATAGGACATTCAGGAATCCAATAATATAATATCCTATGACAGCATGTCAGCTAACTTAACAAAGAATTAGATGGCTAAAACTGAACTGAATTGATATCCTTTCTTGGGGAAAACACCAGGGAGCTTTCCATGAGTAAGAGCCAATGAATAAAGACCAAAGGAAACTGACCACACCTGCCTTGGATAATAAAAGAATGGGATCCGGAACCAGAAATCGAGCAACCTAATGCATGCCGATAGAAACACCACCAGTGACTTCCCATAACCTTGAAACCATCTGCAGGTGGTTCCTTGTATCAGTAAAAGCAGAACTGACAAACCCTCAGCAAGCCTCCTTTAGTGTACTCCTACATTGCTCTAGAAACCAAGCCAAGTGGACATGTATTTCTATAATGGAATATGTCTTTTCTCTCTCCTTGTCTGTGGCTTCTTTGTGTATGTGTTGGCTACCACTGCTCATAAGTGGCTTATGAGAAATGCAATACTATTAAGATATACAAATAAATCACATTTTTGTCTAAGCCAATGCAATAAATTTCCAGTCAGAAGAATCTTTTTGGCTGCTCGAAATAACCCAGAAGTCTCTGCTATTTATGCAGGACCTTCTGCATTTAGCTTCTTAATTCTTTTTTTTTTTTTTTTAACCTTTCATTTCACCATTTATTTCCTTCGTCATAGATTAGAATAGCTCTTTTGTTGAGTTCCATATGTTTCATATGGGTGTTTTAGTAGTTAAATGAAGTTGACAGATAACTAAATCAACAGAGGTTTATTATCTTATATATGTAAATATCTGTTGTAGGAATTCTGTAGGTTAAAAACAGATAAGTCTGTCTTCTCACTCAAAAACAGATGATCTAGTAATTTAAAGAAATGGTAATATGCTTTGTAAAGTTGTTAATTTGTGTATTACTGACAACAACATGTGAACAGATTGCCTTAAAGGGTGAAGTTGCATTTTTAAGGATTCCTGCAGTAGAATTAATAATCAATTTCTCAAAACAAACCCTAGATTTTTTTTTTCTTTTTGGTGTCTAAAGTTAAATAGAATTATCTTCAGCACAGTTAGCTATATATACTGGTCAAAATGCATTCTATTCTAAAAATATTTTAAACTGAGAAACAAACAATGGGATATTAAAGTGCATATCTGAGGACTAGAGATGAGAAAATCATGCTAGCATATTGTTTTAGGTAACTTTGTGGAAATCCTAATGCCAAAATAGACCCCACAAGATTAAATATTTGATTTCAATACAGATTATAGTTCTTTCTTTTGCTAAAAATCATAGAATTTCAGTAAATGCTCCTTTAAATTTTTTTCTTCATTTGTACCAAGAGGTATTTGGTAAGTATTTATATGAAAATATGAAAAAAATCTAACCAAAGATTACATTTTTCAAAAAAATACTGGACCCATATTTTAAATCCATACTGAGCTCCTTTAGAAACTATTAGAACAATTTTATACTGAAATCAGGTTTTCTGTATCTAGCAAGTACTTCATAACCCAATCCTTCAAAAAACACAAACACTTCATAAAGTTGTTCTTTCTCTGTTAAAAGTTCTAAAATATACTTAAGCTATTAGCTCAAGAGGAATGTGGTAAATGCCTAAGATGACAAAGCAAGAAAGCATTGACTCTTCCAACAACAAAGCAGTCCAGGAAAGATTTGATCAATGAAGAAAAGTCTAGAAGAGACATTTGACATAGTGAATGTTGGTAGTCATAAACTTGGGAATAGATTTTTTTTTAAGATCATATGTGAAGATTACTGTACATTAACATATGCCCCAGTAAATGAGTTAGATTGGGAAAAAAGAATAAAACTGGAATTTGACACTGATTCTGATTATATTGTGCTGATTAAGCCATAATTATTCTAGAAACCTTGATGATATATTGCCATTTACTCATGGAGTAATTCATTAGTTTATTCATCATATGCATTCATCATATAAAGTGTGTATGCCCTCAAGTTGCTCATACAGTAAAGGAAGGAGATGGGCTTGTTAAAATAAAACAATGTGACTAGATCTATGTTATAAGCTGGAGCTGGAACTATGTAGGAGAGGCCAGGAAAGTATTCATAGTGGAAATTGCTTTGAGCTGCATCTTGAAGGATGTCCAGGAATTTTCCTGAATAGGAGAAGAATTTTATATAAAGAGAGTAACATTAGCCAGAATTTTTAAAGTTTTTCTGAGAACTAGGTGTCAAATAAATAAGATGTCTATACCTAAATACGTATGACAAACACTGGGTTACACAAAGACAGAAAGGTTTCTTTAATGCAGAATGCTCACAAATTTTAACAACAGTTTCTTAAATTTTCTTGATTATAAATGGAATTTAGGTCCATTAGTCAAAACACTGACTTCATGAACTCATGGTCTTAATCTGTTCAGACTTCTACACCAAAGTACTACAGGCTGGGTAGCTTATAAACAGAAACTCATTCCTCACAATTCTGGTGGTGGGAAATGAGAAATCAGAGTGACTGCATGGTTCTGTTCTGGTACAAGCTATCTTTCAGGTTGCAGACTTCTCATTGTGTCTTAATGCAATAGAAAAGCCTAGGGATCTCTATCAGGCCTCTTTTATAGAGGCACTAATCCTTTTCACTGGCTTTGCTCTCATCATCTAAGCACCTCCCAAAGGCCACACCTCTGAAATCCTGAAATCCTAGGATTTCAACTTATGAATTTGAGAGGAACACAAATATTCAAGCCATAACAGTCACCTCCGATATATGATTCATTATCTTTCAAATAGGTCTGAAATTCCATAACTTTTGATAATGTCCCAGTTGATTTTTAAGGTCTTCCAATTTGAAAAATACTAATGCTTAAGCAATTGTACAGTCAAGATCTTCATAAGGAGAAAGTGACATATGCCACTTTCAAACTTAATTGACACTATAACTTTTACATGAGAAATCCTTACTTGAATGTTGTGCAATAATTGTGCTTCTCAGAGCGTGTGTTTCTGAACACAAGATATAGGACTTGCTACACAAGAATGTAGAGGTGAGACAATGAAGCCAGGTTAAGGTGTTTGTACTTTATCTTATGAGTGATGGGAAACCAGGAATGATTTGGTTTTTTCCAGCAAATATTTATTTTTTTAATTTATTTACTTTTAATTTTTTATAAACATATTATATATTTTTATCCCTAGGGGTACAGGTTTGTGAATCACCAGGTTTACACATTTCACTGCACTCACCATAGCACATACCCTCCCCAATGTTCATAACCCCACCCCTTTCTCTTAACCCCCCTCCCTCCAGCAACCCTCAGTACGTTTTGTGAGGTTAAGAGTCACTTATGGTTTGTCTCCCTCCCAATCCCATCTTGTTTCATTTATTCTTCTCCTACCCCCTTAACCCTCCATGTCCTCATATCAGGGAGATCATATAATAGTTGTCTTTCTCCAGTTGACTTATTTCGCTAAGCATGATACTCTCTAGTTCCATCCACGGCGTCACAAATGGCAAGATTTCATTTCTTTTGAAGGCTGCATAGTATTCCATTGTGTATATATATCACATCTTCTTTATCCCTTCATCTGTTAATGGACATCTAGGTTCTTTCCATAGTTTGGCTATTGTGGACATTGCGGCTATAAATATTCGGGTGCATGTGCCCCTTCGGATCACTACATTTGTATCTTTAGGGTAAATACCCAGTAGTGCAATTACTGGGTAATAGGGTAGTTCTATTTTCAACATTTTGAGGAACCTCCATGCTGTTTTCCAGAGTGGTTGCACCAACTTGCATTCCCACCAACAGTGTAGGAGGGTTCCCCTTTCTCCGCATCCTCGCCAGCATCTGTCATTTCCTGACTTGTTAATTTTAGCCATTCTGACTGGTGTGAGGTGATATCTCATTGTGGTTTTGACTTGTATTTCCCTGATGCCGAGTGATGTGGAGCACTTTTTCATGTGTCTGTTAGCCATCTGGGTATCTTCTTTGCAGAAATGTCTGTTCATGTCTTCTGTCCATTTCTTGATTGGATTATTTGTTTTTTGGGTGTTGAGTTTGATAAGTTCTTTATAGATTTTGGACACTAGCCCTTTATCTGATATATTGTTTGCAAATATCTTCTCCCATTCTGTCACCAAGAATGATTTTTGAAGCCAGTAAGATTAGGTTTGGAAATGTCCATTAGTGACTTTATGTATGCTTCAACTCATGGCATAGCATAATCATGGTTATGAAATTACACATAATGTAAGACAATGATGAGAACAAATAGAAAAGTAAATAAGAGAGGATCATATAAAATGGAGTGAGTAATGAAGGTAGTGCACCAATGCATTCAGTATTGAATTTACACTTTTACAGTGAATGAATCATAAATGTGGCTAAAACTTTCTAATGGGCAACTGAAAAAAGAAAGCAAAATCAAATTTAAGTTCAAGAATGGTGTTGCTTGATTTGTTGAGTGGAAGAATAAAAGAATGATGGACTTACTGAATAACTGAATGGAAATTTACTTTTCAAGAAAAGAAATCTAGCAGCTTCATGGAAGATGGAAGGTTGAAGGAAATTCTGGTGGCTAAAGCACGAATTTAATAATCTAAGTGAGAGATAGTTATAAGATGATAATCTATGTGACAGAGAATAAGGGGCTACTAGTACAAATTGATAGGAAAAGGCAGTTTCAAGAAACAATTCTGAGATTAAATGGACGGTTTTTAGTGATTTGATTATGGAGAATAAAAAAACACATGATGACAGCAGAAGATGAGACAAGGTTCTAAATGACAATGTACATTATTTTAAAGATTTTTTTTTAATTTTATTTATTTTTTTGACAGACACAAGTAGGCAGAGAGAGAGGAGGAAGCAGGCTCCTTGCTGAGCAGAGAGCCCAATGCGGGGCTCAATCCCAGGACTCTAGGATCATGACCTGAGCTGAAGGCAGAGGCTTTAACCCACTAAGCCACCCAGGTGCCCCAACAATGTACATTATTTTAAAAGAGAAAGATTATAGAATGGAAACTAATTTGAGGAAGGGGTGCTTGGAGGTGGAATAATAAGTTCAATTTGGAATATATTAAGTTTGACATTTCCATAGGCTGTTGGAAATATATTTTGTGGAATTCAGGAGAGAATGTATAGGCCAGTGATTTTTCATCTAACAATCCATGTAGATTTCCTAGGACAACAATAACATTAATCAGAATATCTCTTCATTTCCTAATAATACTTTAAAATTGTTAACAGAAAGTCTATCAGAAAATAAAAATAAGTATTTTCAACATACCAGAGTATTAGTCTGAGAAAAGCTATTAATAAATATAACCATGACTACTTAAGAGACTGCTATTTTTTATTGTGAAAAGAGTAGAAAACACTTATTTGAAGAATTTTGGAACTAAAAGAAAACGTCTAGCCTAAAAATTTCATATTAATACTATACGTATCTTTCTTGTAAAGGAAAAAGATACAGAATAGTGTTTTAATAGATATTCTGCTTTATTGAGGTGCTTTGTCAGAAATGAAGAGGCAAACAAGGCTATTGTTCATAAACACCACAGCAAACAATTCACCAAGCAACCAGCCAGTATTTCGTTGTGATATAATGCAGAGATGAAAAGAAAACTGGTTAATTAAAATTAGTTCTTCTCTAACTAGCCTCAAGATGCTAGAAAAGTAAATCAAAAAAATGTATTTCAATTATTCTGAGTAAATTTGTTAAATTAATAAATAAAAAGGGAAGAATTATTTAAAAGTCTTTTACAAAGATTATTTTTCACACATTAAAAACCTCTTCAGGACAAGCTGCAATGTGACTAGGAACAATTTAGAAACTCTATGTAACTGTTAGATCGCAGGAAAAGGAGGAGGTGATGATTTTTCCTTTTTCCCTTCAGGCTCCATGGGGCAGTCCCTAGTGAATCTCAGTCTTAGAACAAACCTGTCAAATTCTGTAATTCCATACAACTACAGTCCTGAGCTATCATCCCTGGGCTATGGATGGAATGGACTGGGGAGAAGATGCTGAGCTGGTTTAGTCTGGGTGTCATAGTGCAGGTTGTTAAAATGGGTGATCCAAGCAGCCATATTCAGAAGTAACACCAAAACCAAAACTAAAATCTGAGTAGTATGTCAACTTTATTTGTCAGTTTCAAGGCAAAGAAAGAGGAAAACCTATGCAATAATCCCTCTGGTCAGAAACAAGAAATTCCAGATAGGAAGAGGGAAGTTTTGGACCAGAAAGGTGAGGGGTAGAGCTTAAAAATCCTCTTGGTCTGTGGCTACTTTTGATTTTCACAGAGCACATGAAAACTTGGAGAATAGAAAATAACTAAGGGAACAATTCTCAATTTAGTTATTGAAAATGAATGTTAGTGATTGCCTGCTCAAAGAAACTCAACAAATCAGTTATTGCAGCATGGGTTTTAAAGCTCCCTGAGATTAATTCATTCTGTATCACCCAAAGGTTAGTTTATTTAGTGAGCACAAAGTGCCAGAAGCTGAAAATAAGGCAAGGAATGGACAAACTCTCTATTCTCACGGACCATTTTAGGGGTGTCAGGATCCAAAAACAATAATCACAAGAAAATTAATTTGAATTCATGTAATAAGAATATGATTTTAAATCATTTGGGAAAAGACAAAAATAATGTGATAAAATCTACCAAAGTATTGTAGCAATTCATAGCTTGAGAAGGCATGAGATTTTGAAGCCAAGCTCAAATATTGCTCTTCTTCAGAGGCTTTTCTAAATTAAGTGGTATCACATTTGCCTCCGTTGGAAAGTCTTCAGATCCAAGTACTTATTCAGACAATGAGTGAAGTCTCATTTAGGGGACTCATTTATCTCCTGTGTTCTCTAACTTTATTACAGAGTCCACTTTGGAAGCCTATCTTCAAGGAATTTGACAGATTTGATCCCTGGCCAACATACCAACCATTCTTCAAAGGAGCTCATAATGTTTAAACAAACGTCTTTGGAAGCACAATAGATCACATAGGTACTTTGGGCTCTAAACTACAGTCCTCATCTGGGCCACCAACACATCTGGAGCAGTTGGTTAGCTACTTATTACCCACTCTATAAATACTTGTTGACTCAACTGTGTGTGAGGTTCTATTGTTTGCCCTCTGTAAGTCATATTTCCACAAAGGGAATGTAAACAATATGAGGTTCAAAACAGCACTGTCTTCTCTGTTCATGTATCATTCCTTATTTTTCCCTTCTAAAATTCACAACAGGAAAAAACAGTCATTTTTTTTTAATCTTTCACATGATTTTCCAACATAAACTTTAGAGACATGTTGAGTTAATGTAAGTAGAGAGCCAAGTTGCAATTTCAAAAAAGTGAAGCCAAGTTCAGTTACATTTGTAACATATCTTAATACCTCTTAAAAGGGAAAAAAGAAGGTTTGAAAAGATAAATGATGGTGATGATGAAAGAAAAAACACACAGGGAAGATTTAGAGGAGTTCAGTGAGGACCACAGAATCAGAAAGAAATACATGATGACTGAGGTTAAGAAAGAGACAGAGGGAAAACTTGTCATCTATTCTGTTTTAAATAACAGACAACTATGAAGCGTGGCTTTTTATACATGGGATAGGATTTGACTTGCATTATAAGCATATGTCTGCTATCCTTAAACGATATAAAATAAGGATTCACATACCTGTAATTAAGATGTACAATAAGAACTGTACAATTATAAAATAATGTTATTGTTAAATAACTCTTAAAGAATTTATTTTACAAAAATAGAAACTGAGGCAGAAATGATTGATTGGCTTGCTACTGGTCATTACCTAAATTGGTAGCAGGACTAGCAGTTCAACTGGTGGTTGAACTCAGTCTTGTATCATTCAACGCAATACGTAAATATGATTTGCTTTTGGTACACAAGGCTTGTCTTTTGTTATATTGAACTTTACTAAGATAAAGCGGATGGTTGTACATAGCAATAAAACTGGTTGTGTGGCTCTTTAACATATTTCAACAGTTTGAAATCTCCCAAGAAGTAGTAGAAGAGAAACCATCCTTACATTTTTCTGTATTTTACTATGATAGAAACACTATCAAGAGATTTTTGAGATAAACAAATTCTTTTTTAGACCATTCACCCATAACTATAAATTTAAAATATTCTCCTCCACCAAATGAATATTTCTGAATGCTGAATTTAGTCTAAATAAAGAAATGCAGGAGCTGGGCCACCTAGGGATCTCAGTAGTGAGTTTTACCCCTCATTGGCCTCCAGAATGGGCATGGAGACTACTTAAAAAAAAAAACAATGCAGGAGTTATGGCAGGATGAAGAATGGTCCCTACTTTTTGATGCTCTCCAAAGCAAAATATATCTCAAACCATTCATGAAATTAAATTATAAGTATTAATATATATATTTTGAAAAATATATATATTTTGAAAGTAGAGTATTTTAATATGCATTTTTAGCTAGCATTTTCAGATTTTTTAAGTTAACATATAATGTATTACTTGTTTCAGGGATACAGGTCTGTGAATCATCAGTCTTGCACAATTCACAGCACTCACCACAGCACCCTCCCCAATGTCCATCACGCAGCCACCCCATCCCCCCCACCCTTCTCCCCTCCAGCCACCCTCAGTTTGTTTCCTGAGATTAAGCGTCTCTTATGGTGTGTCTCCCTCCCTGATCCCATCTTTTCATTTTTCCCTCCCTCCCCCCACGATTATGCTAAGTGAAATGAGTCAATCAGAGAAAGAGAATTATCATATGATCTCATTGATAGAAGTATGGATATTCGAGATTCCATACAAATTATTTAGGAATATTTTGTTCTTTGTGAGAAATGCTTTTAATATTTTGACAGGGACTGCATTAAATGTGTACATTGCTTTGGGTAGTATAGACATTTTAACAATATTCGTTCTTCCAATCCATGAGCATGGAATGTGTTTCCATTCCTTTGTGTCCTCTTCAATTCCTTTCACAGCGTTTTATAGTCCCCAGAGCCCAAACCTTTCACCTCTTTGGTTAGGTTTATTTCTAGGTATCTTATGGTTTTTGGTTCAATTGTAAATGGGATTGATTCCTTAATTTCTCTTTCTGCTTCTTCACTATTGGTGTAAGGAAATGCAACAGATTTCTATAGGTTGATTTTGTACCCTAAGATTTTACTGAATTTATCAGTTCTAGCAGTTTTTTGATAGCATCTTGGTTTTCTATATCATGTCATCTACAAATACACAAGAGTGTATTGTCATGTCATGTGCAAATAGTGCCGGTTTGACTTCCTTCTTGCCAATTTGGTGCCTTTTAATTCCTTTTCTTGTTGTTTAATTGCTGTGGCTAGGACTACCAGTACTATGTAAAATAACAATGATGCTGGTGGACATCTCTGTCTTATTCTTGACAGCAGAGAAAAAACAAAGCTTTTCCTCTATGAGGATGATGTTAGCTGTGAGTTTTCTATATATGGTCTCTCTTTCTCTCTCTTTCTCTCTCTCTCGCATGCTCTTTTTTTCCCCCCCAAAAAAATTGTCCTGGGCTTCAAACAACCCTGCTATTTATTTATTTATTTATTTATAGCATCTTAATTTAATTTTATTTTTTCAGTGTTCCAAGATTCATTGTTTACAAACCACATCCAGTGCTCTATGCAATGTGTGCCCTCCTTAATACCCAGCACCAGGCTCATCCATCCCCACCCCCTCCCTTCCAAAACTCTCAGTTTGTTTCTCAGAGTCCACAGTCTCTCATGGTTCATCTTCCCCTCCAATTTCCCCCAAGTCACTTTTCCTTTCCTTCTCCTAATGTCCTCCATGTTATTCCTTATGCTCCACAAGGAAGTAAAGATGTGGTCCATATATACAATGAATATTACACCTCCATCAGAAAGGATGAATACCCAACTTTTATATCAACATGGACAGGACTGGAGGAGATTATGCTGAGTGAAATAAGTCAAGCAGAGAAAGTCAATTATCATATGGCTTCACTTACTTGTGGACCATATATGGTTCTTATATTGAGGTTTATTCCCTCTAAACAGACTTTGTTGAGGGTTTTTTTATCATGAAGGGAGGGTACACATTGTCAAATAATTTTTCTGCATCTACTGAAATGGTCATATGGTTCTTATCCTTTTTTTTTTTAAGATTTTATTTATTTGACACAGAGAGAGAGATCACAAGTAGGCAGAGCAGCAGGCAGAGACAGAGGAGAAGCAGACTCCCCGCTGAACAGAGAGCCCGATGCGGGGCTCGATCCCAGGACCCTGAGATCATGACCTAAGCTGAAGGCAGAGGCTTCAACCCACTGAACCACCCAGGTGCCCCCTTATCCTTTCTTTTATTAATGTGGTGTACCACACTGATTGATTTGTGACTACTGAACCACCCTCACAACCCAGGAATAAATACCTCTTGACTGTGGTGTATAATTTTTTAAAATACATTTTAGATTCAATTTGCTAGTATTTTATTGAGAACTTCTGCATCCATGTTCATCAGGGATATTGGCCTATAGTTCTCTTTTTTAGTAGAAAAATAGGCACATAGATCAATGGAACAGGATGGAAAACCCAGATAAGATCCCACAATTATATGGTTGATTTATCTTTGACAAAGCAGGAAAGAATATCCAATGTAAAAAAAGACAATGTTTCGACAAAGGGTGTAGGGGAAAATGGACAGCAACATGCAGAAGAATGAGACTTAGCCACCTTCTTACACCTTATACAAAAAATAACTTCAAAATGAGTGAAAGACCCAAATGTGAGACGTGAAACCATAAAAACCCTAGAGGAGAATACAGGCAGTAATCTCTTTGACATTGGCTGTAACAACTTCCTTCTACATATGTCTCCTGAGGCAAGGGAAACAAAAGCAAAAATATACTATTGGTATTTCATCAAAATAAAAAGCTTCTGCACAGCAAAGGAAACAACAAAACTAATAGGCAACCTACTGAGTGGGAGAAGATATTTGCAATGACATATCTGATAAAAGGTTAGTGTCCAAAATATATAAAGAACTTATAAAGCTCAACACCCAAAAAGTAAATAATCCAATTTAAAAAATGGGCAGAAGATATGAATAGACATTTCTTCAAAAAAGACATACAGAGGGCTGACAGACACATGAAAAGATGTTCAACATCACTCATCATCAGGAAGATACAAATTAAAACTGCAATGATATATCACCTCAAACCTATAAGAATGGCTACACTCATCAACATGGGAAACAACAGGTGTTGGTGAGGATGTGGAATAAGGGGAACTCTCTTGCACTGTTGGTGGCAACACAAACTGATGCAACCATACTGGAAAACAGTATGGAAGTTCCTCAGAAAGTTAAAAATAGAACTA
Source organism: Mustela nigripes (assembly GCF_022355385.1). Taxonomy (NCBI): domain Eukaryota; kingdom Metazoa; phylum Chordata; class Mammalia; order Carnivora; family Mustelidae; genus Mustela; species Mustela nigripes. The sequence goes on along the minus strand of NC_081570.1, from coordinate 88,153,535 downwards.
CTTTATTCACTGAAACTACAACTACAACAATTCACTACTAGGTATTTACTCAAAGAATAAAAAAAAAAAAAAAAAAAAAACCTAATTCAAAGGGTTATATGCACCCTGATGTTTACATCAGCATTATTTGAAATAACCAAGATATGGAAAGATCCTACATGCCCATTGATAGATGAAAGGATAAAGAAGATGCAGTCTATATACACAATGGAATATTACTCAGCCATAAAAAAGAATGAATTCTTGCCATTTGCAACAACACAGATGGAGCTAGAGAGCATTATGCTAAGCAAAATAAGTCAGTCAGAATAAAATAAATACCATATGATTTTACTCATATATGGAATTTAAGAAACAAAATAAAAGAACAAAGGGGAAGAAAAAGAGAAAAAGAGAAAGAAGCAAGCCAAGAAACAAACTCTTAACAATAGAGGACAAATTAATGCTTACCAGAAGGGATGTGGATGGAGAGGTGTTCTAAATAGATGATGGGGATTAAGGAATGCACTTGTGATGAGCATAGTATGGAAGTGTTGAATCACTATATTTTATACCCAAAACTAATATTACAAGTATGTAAACTAACTGGAATGTAAATAAAAATTTTAAAAATAAAAATATTTGAATGAATCTGATTTAATATGTTTTAATCCTTTAAAAGAGGGTAACCACTTGATGTAAACCTTCATACTTCTTACTCTTGGCCTGCTTTAGGCCTTGACTTTTCTTCTACCTTCTTTCTTTTTGGGGAGGTTTATTCTACTTATGTTGTAGAAATACTAACATAGAAGTAAAAACAAAACAACAACAACAATAAAAACAAAAACAAAACCTCTTACAAAATCCATTCCTCCTCTTGAAGTAGGAAAGAGATATAAAATAAGTTAATCAAAGCTTTTTTTTCCCCTGCCAATATCCACCCCATCACATTTTTTGTTCATTCTTCTTAGTAGCTTCACAAAGCTAATAATAACTAACATTTGTATAGTGCATTCTAGCTTACCATTCCTGTTTTTTCACAAGCATTGCCTCATTTAGTCCTCACACTAAGCCTTTAGGGTGGCTATTATTATCACCGTCAAGCTGCAGACAAGGAAACTGGGATTCAAAGAAGCTACACAGCTTGTAAAGTCGTTTTCAATATTCACCGGATTCATTATGCAGCCATTAAAAAATGAGAATTTTGTTGACAATTTAATGACATGGAAAAATGTCCATGAAAAAATAATTTAAAAAATAGCAGACCATAAACTATAGTAAGTGGATCCAATTTTCTCCTTTCTGCACTTCAAATTTTCCATAAAAAGCATGCACCAATTTTCATAATATGATTAGATCTATAATAATTTTTATTGTCTAGCAAAATCAACATTGACCCCAAACTATGTTCAGTTCCACTACCAAATTGCTTACAGAAGAACTATTAATGTTATAACAATGTAACTATTAAAAAATCATTTTGCAAAGAATGAATTCAGCTTTGCACATGAAGAGGTTAACTTTTAAATAAAATCATCTGTGTTTTATTCTCATTTTTTCACCAAAAAACTATCGGATTAGGTGCCTATCAATAGAAATGGACTAAGAGGTTATACATTGTCTAGGGAATCTTAACATTTTTCCATTTTTCTGAGGATAATGCAGGACTTAAAATATCTAAGACTTATTGCTAGTTAATTATTTTGTGCTAGGTGTTTTTGAAAGCATTGAAATCTGACAACATTTATATGAAATTGGTCTTATTTGTGACACACTTTTACAGCTTAGAAAACTTAGACTTGGAAATGTAAGATGCATTGCTCATATTTATGACAAATGAATACAACTCAAACTCAGCTATTTCTTTTTCCAAAGCCCCTGTTCTCAAGCTACTAATCCTTCACTTCTTATACTGAAGAAAGAAAGAGTGATCTTAACCCCAGTGACCTAAACTTCACCTAGTAATCTTAATTTATTAGCTCTAATTGTTAACCTCCTTCATTATTTATTTTAAGTTTTAGAACCAAATTAATTCTTGGTTCTATTGTTTATTAGGTAGCTATTATTATAGAGATAAATATAAATGCACTTTTTTTGCTGGCTTCTATTAACTAGTCATTTGGAGAGTACAGTGAACTGAGGAGTAAACAGAAATTTCCCCCAGTGATGAATTCACAATTTTCCCGGCTTAATGAATCTTGAAATGTCAAGTCATCAGATTCTTATATCCCAATTGAATTCGCATTTTGGAGCTTACAAACAGAAAAAAAAAAATCACTCAAAATATTCTTATTCATCAAACACTGATCACAAGGGTCTTCGTCTTTATATCACCAGGTGGAACTTTTTGAAGGTGCTCTCCATTTGAGTTTTTACATCAGTAATAGGTTGTCTTGACATTTATCCAAACCACATTTGAAAAACTAAATTATCCCCTTATCTTTGCGGTAATAATTCTGACTCTTCTGACTCTGCTAAACTCTCTGGAAGGTCATAGGTTTAAGACTGTAATGTGTCAAGATAAAAAATGCCAAATGTCATGTGGGAACTGAAAAGGCACATCCAAAAAGAAGTAACTAATCTGAGGAGAAGCATTTTCTTGGTGATTGCAGCTTTCTCTTGTTTATTTTCTATGTAAAAATACATTTTATCATTTTATTTAGTTTCATCTTTTAGTGAATCATTGCCTTCATATAATAGTCTATTATGTTCTCTACATTCAATTTGGTATAACATATGATAAGAATAATTTTAGAGTTGACATAGTCTTTCTAAATATTTCACTGATCTTTATTATTTGCTTTTGAGACACTGGCCATCATCATGCCTATTGTTCATTCATTATACTTTCACTAAAGCAGAATAACATAAATTGTCAGCTTTTATATGTATGTGTGTGTGGGTGTATGTATGTATATATATATATATACATATATATATATTAGATTTTATTTATTTAATTGACAGACAAAAATCACAAGTAGGCAGAGAGGCAGGCGGTGGGGGGGGGGAGCAGGCTCCCCACTGAGACCCCGATGCAGAGCTCTGAGATCATAAACTGAGCTGAAGGCAGAGGCTTTAACCCACTGAGCCACCCAGGCAACCCTGCTTTTATATTTCATATGAATTGTTTTGCTCATTGTATAAAATAAAATGCTATGCTATTTTCTGTGACATTGTGATCCAACCTACAAATGCAGATGTACAAGAATTTTTTTTATATAATTTTTTATTTTTTATAAACATATATTTTTATCCCCAGGGGTACAGGTCTGTGAATCACCAGGTTTACACACTTCACAGCACTCACCAAAACACATACCCTCCCCAATGTCCATAATACCACCCCCTTCTCCCAAACCCCCTCCCCCCAGCAACCCTCAGTTTGTTTTGTGAGATTAAGAGTCACTTATGGTTTGTCTCCCTCCCAATCCCAGATTCTTTCATTTATTCTTCTCGTACCCACTTAAGCTAAAGGTTCTCAAATGTGAGCATTCTTCAGTTACAAAGCAATTTATTCCAAGTTCCATTAAAGAATATCCTTTGCCATGTATTTATATTTTAAATATTAAATCTTATGAATCAAACCCAAAGAATGTGTAAGTATAGAAATATCATAATTGTAAATAATTCACTGTAAACATTTATTGCAAATAATTTTGTCTTTATTACAATGTAACAGAATTGCAAAATTTTATTTATTATAAATAAAAACTATCTATTGCCATTGGAATTAGACTTATCTAGCAATAAGGAAATTCTGAAATTAAAACTAGAAAATCTGGGTTATAATTTTTTCCATTTACTAAGTCTATGACTCCAATTTAATCTTCACTGTGTATGTTAAGGGCATCTTGCAAACTTTGATAGGATTAACAAGGCATAATTTATTTATAAACCCCTTGAGACTCAAAAAAAAAACTAGTGGAGGATATACACATCTTTTTTTAAATTATTTAATTTATTTATTTGACAGAGATCACAAGTAGGCAGAGAGGCAGGCAGAGAGAGAGGAAGGGCAGCAGGCTCCCTGCTGAGCAGAAAGCCCAATGCAGGTCTTGACCCCAGGACCCCAGGACCACGACCCGAGCCAAAGGCAGAGACCTTAACCCACTGTGCCACCCAGGTGCCCCTATACACATTTTTAAAATTATAAATATCATTATTAAGAACAATAATATTCCTTTAAATAAGATAATTATCTGAAGCTTGTTATTTTTCACTGGGTGAATATTAAATTGATTCCCAAATGTACAGTGCAAATCTGATATCTCAAGGTATTTCTTGTCCAAGGGAAACAAGTCTGCTAGCCTCAACATTGTAATTTTGTTTTAATCAGTTTCTTTAAACTTATGGTACTGTAAATATTATATCTATTTATGTTATTTTCTTTGTACTAGGATCAAAGTATTCTATAGCCACATCTATGTACCTCTAGGCAGCCTACAATTTTTTGTGTATATTCCTCTATCTTAACATTATTGATACTGTTTGTTGTTGTTGTTTTTATAGCAACTTTTTACCTAAAATAATTATAAATTCACTGGAAATTATGAAAGTAGTAGAGAGGTTGCACCCAGTTTGCCCCAAAGGCAACATCAAACAATTGTAATACAGTAGCAAAAGCAGGGAATTGACCTTGGTGCAATCCACAGACCCCTTCAGATTTCAGCAGTTTTTCATGCACTTGTTTTTTTTGTGTAAATTTCTATACAGGCTTACTGCTTATACACGTTTATTTAACCACTACCATAATTGAGATACAGAATTTTTCCATCACCACAAAAACTTCCCCCAGGCTACTCCTTCATTAATGACAGCTGTTCTTTACTAATATAATCTGTGTATGCCATTATTACTTTATCATTTCAAGAATTTTATGTAAATGGCATCATATAATATGTAATCTCTAGAGATTACTTTTTTTATTCAATGTAATTCTTTTGATATTTAATCAGGTTTTTTGTGTGTATCAATAGTCCATTCGTTTTCATTAGTGAATAGTATTCTATGATACACTTGCATTCCATGTGGAGGGGCCACAGCTTTTTTTTTTTTTTTTTTTTAAGGCCATTTAGATTGTTTGCAGTTTGGGGTTATGACAAGTAAAACTGTTGTGAACCTTCATGATACATTTTTGTGCATATGAATGTGAGTTTTCATTTCTCTGGGATAAGTGACCAGGAATGGGACTGGATTGTATGAAAATTGTATTTTTTTAAAACGAAATTCTGAAAGTATTCTTCAGAGTTGCTGTACCATTTATATTTATATTCCTACCAGCATTCTATGAATGAAGAAATTTCTCCACATCCTAACCAGATTTGTTATTGTCACTATTTTTAAACTCATAGTAATTGTAGGAATATCTCATCATGGTTTTAACTTGCATTTCACTAAATGTTTGATGACGATGTTCGTATATGACATTTGTATATTCTTTTTTGGTACAATGTTCCATGTCTTTTGCCCTATTTCAGATTAGATTGTGAGTGTGTGTGTGTGTGTGTGTGCAAGTGCGTGTGTGTGTTTATGTTTATTATTTTGAGAGTTTATATATACATTAAATATGAGTCCTTTTTCAGATATGTGGTTTGAAAATGGTTTCTCCTATTTTAAATTGCCTTTTTATCATCTTAACAGGATTTTTTTTTTAAAGATTTTATTTATTTCACAGGGAAAACATGCAAGCAGGTAGAGTAGCAGGCAGAGGGAGAGGGAAAAGCAGGCTCCCCACCGAGCAGTGAGCCCAACTTGGGGCTGGATCCCTGAAGGCATATGCTTAACCAACTGAGCCACCAAGGTGCCCCTTAGCAGGATCTTTAACTTTGATTAAGTAAGTTTATTAATTTTTTTATTGTGTTTTTCTTTTCCTGTTTAAGAATTCTTCACCTACCCTAGGTCCTCCATATTTTCTCCTATATTTTCTTCCATAAGTTTAAATATTTTCTTCTATAAGTTTAAAATTTAATCCATTTAGAGTTAATGTTTGTATAGCATGTGAGGTTTAGGCTGACTTTTGTTGTTGTTATTGTTGGTTTTTGTTTTTTATATTGTTCTGTTTTGTTTTGCTTTTGCCAATATTTATCCAGTTGTTCCAGCAATTTTAGAAAACTATAACATCTGGGATCATGACATGAGCCAAAGGGAGCTGCTTAACCAACTGAGCCACCTAGTCATCCCTATTCATCTTTTTCAAAATTATTTTAGTTATTCTAATTTCCTTGCTTTTTCATATAATTTTTAGGATAACCTTTTTAATATCTATAAAACATGTTCCTAGGATTTTGATAAGAATTGCTCTATACTTATAAATCAGTTGGGGAAGAGTCAAAATCCGTATTACATTGAGTTTTCAAAATCATAGAAATGGTCGTGTCTTTTCATTTACTTAGATTGTTGTTTCCTTTTATCAGTGTTTTGTAATTTTCAGTATATAAATACTATACATGTTTCAATATTTTTATACCTATGTATTTCATTTTCTGAGATATTATAAATGGTATTGTTTTTAATTTTTGTTTCCATGTGTTTATTGCCACTCTATAGAAATACATCTTTATATGTTGATTTTGTATACTGAGAACTTGCTGGACTCACTATTAGCTCTAGGAAGTTTTGTTTTGTTTTTGGTCTTTGTTTTGTAGACTTCTGGGATTTCTCTATAAGGATTATAATGTCCTTTGCAGATGGGGAAAATTTTATATCTTCCTTTCCTATGCTTTTTTTTTCCTTTTTTTTCCCCTTATTAACTATCTAGGCATTCCAGTACCATACTGAATAACAGTGGTTAGAGTTGACATCCTTGCCTTATTTCTCATTTTACTATTAAGCATTATATTAGCTATAGAGTAGAGCTTTACTATTTTAAACTTAGTTTTGAATTATTGACCATTACATTAAACAGTCTTACATTTGCTTTATAACAAGCAAATGCTAAGAATTCTTAGAATTTCTAAGAAGTTCTTAGAAATTCTAAGAATCTAAGAATTCCTAGATTTCAGATGTCAGGATAACAAACAGTTACCCGCCTCTTACAAAACTTGCAGTTTCATTACATTCATGTTATTTGGTAATTCTTTAGCTTCAAGTGAAATGCGATATGAAGTAGAGGGCTATGAGGGCTGACCACAGAGTCCATGCGTCTGTATTTATCTCATAACTCATATCACCCAGTTTTACCTCTCAACAGTAATTAAGAATCAGTTTCTTATCCTGGGAAAGTTTGCAAAAGTTGACCTTGCCAGATTAATATTATATGACAGGGATTAGAATACCCCAAGTCAGGGCAGTTATCCAATCCTGAAGGGTAAGAGAATGGAAAACATAACTCTTCCTTCTGGAAACAAAAAACAAAAAAACTCCATTCTGAAGTACTGCTAAAAGCATAAATGATATTACTATGCCCTAAAAAATTATCCCCAGTACTATATATATTTATATATATTTTTAAGTCCTTTAAATTCACCAGATTTATAATTTTATTAGAGAATAACTATATATGTGTTTAAGTATTTTTTTTTAATTTTCAGATGTTCATCTTAAGTTAACAGCAATATGCACAGTTTAGGTAAGTGGTAAGCAAATTTTCACATTTAGGTAAATATCAAATATGATTATGGTTGTAAAATCTCTTTTTTTCAGCAATATTCCTAGGTTTTAAACAAAATGTCTTGGAAAGAACATCAACTTGTCATTTTTTGGTAGTTTTAAAGTCTAATTTTTAAGTCTATGTACAGTACAGACTTCTATTTATAAGATAAATAAGTTCTAGGAACATATAATTTTTGGCTTGTAATAGATATTCAGTGAATACAGGCAGAGTTAAACTGTACTTTTCATAGTCTTGCAGACTTTTGGAAATGTAGCAGTAAATTGTCTTTAATTAGGAATTTTAATGCTATACATACTGTTCTGTGTGGGACAACTTAGAAGGCACAGAACTTTTAGAAATTAGAACATATTTGTAGTCCTTCTATCTCCCTCACTAATAATAAAGTGAGAAAATATGAAGATCACAATTTTCCACCCCCACCAACAAATAATTGCATGCCCTTGGGAAAGAAAATTAGTTTTATGGGAAAATTCTCAAAAAACATGTAAAGGGTTGAATCACAAAATTTATTATTTGATTTCTCTTCATTTGAAGATTGATTAATGCTTTGTTACATGAACTTTCACATAATATTTTATAAATTTGGAAAAGACTCAAATAATATCTGGAAACATAAATTATTTGATTTTCTGGCTAAATTTCTAGATTTCATATTATCTGGATAATTGACAAGGCAGGTAATGCCATTACACATATTTAAAACGAAAAAAATCCTTTTTGTATTTTTCAAATATATTCATCAAAGAAACAACATAGGAAGAACTATAAAGCAAAAACAAAGTCGGCTCATAGATGATGTTATTTTATTCTTTCTTAATACCAGTGTAGTGTGCTCAGTATTAATGAAGAATGTTTCTGGATATTTGCCATTATATTTCATAAAGTCAATGCTAGAAATGTTATGCAGATTATTAGTAAATTATCAACAACCCTGTGTTCATCTTTTATGATGCCCCTAGTGTTTCTGGATTTTGGCTTCTCAGACACCTAGTAGGAATGATTTCGTGGGAGATCTTTCCCTCGGCTTCAGCTAATCACAACTTTGAGGTAGCGTTTTCCCTATCAGACTGTGTCACAGAGAGAGCAGATGTGATGGAGAGCAGATATGATAGAGTTTGTCAATTCGTGACAAACAAAAAACCCTTTCTTTTGATAAGCCACTCAGGTTTGGGGGTTATTTGTCACTGCAGCCTAACCTACACTACTATTAACTATTCTATTTAATACATTAAAATAAATTACACAGCTAGTAAGGGGATGAGTTAAGATACAAACTGGTCTGTTTCTGTACAGCCCACAGAGTCAACGGTCATCCCATATCCCAGAACCAACTCTTTTACTTTCAGTCATTCAGTTTTCGAGCCCTGGTGAATATCTCAGGTATTTTTGGTATTGTTGTAGAACACTAAATTCACTTCTCTCAGAATGCATTAAAATGCATTATTTATTTAAGGCTTAAGTTCCTGACTCTGCTACTGTTATGATTTTGCATAAGGAGAACATTGAGAATTATGTAGAACATTTCATGGTCTTGATGTTACGTAACTCCCAGCTGCTGACCATATGAAGAAGACACATAAATGATTGCAAACAAAATAGAGAGTTTTATTAAAAATATATGTGCTCTGAGATTGACCTACCAATAGTGCAAATTCTTAAACTTTTTGTTTGATTTAGAACATATAATAAATTTTGCAGGAGGAGCTTAATTATAATGAAGTTCCATGTCGTTTAATTTAAAATAATATTTTCAGTAATGGAAAATGTTTCATTGCTCATGCAGGGCATTTGCTATTAAAGTTCAGAAGTTTGGGGTAAAAGTAGACATTCTTTGTTTTACATGAGTCAACTTAGTTTATACACAGTCTTTATTCATTTTGCACTAAAATGTTACACTAAATAATGGATTATTGGACACTACTTGGAATGAATAATAATCCAGTATTCACGGAACATGCAACATTTTTAAAAAATTAAAATTGGACTTTATTTCCATAGTTCTGACACAAATCAGGTAAACATTAAATTATATAATATTTTAGTTTTGTATTATACTTTTAACTATAGATTTCACTGATCTATAATGTGTTTTGGTTGCAAGTAAAATTATTGATTTTACTTGCTCAAGTGGCAATAGAAGTGACTAAGGGCATCTCAATCCAAAATCTAAAGGCAGGAGACTCAATTAATATGTCCAATATCCCAAGAGGGTAAAAAAAAAGTACAAGCTGGATCCAATCCTCATACAAGAAAGTATATTTATTCTAAAGAAAAGTGTTCTAAAAATGATGTCTTCTAAAACCGAAACCATGACCAAAAAGCATAGTCTAGGACATAATTAGATTTCAAAAACATTCTGATTTGACTTTGGAAGGGTAACTTTTATCCTCTGAGTGGATTTCTTCTTCCTCAAAAATTTCATAAAATGTTAGAATAATATCATCCTTCCAGTATTATTGTATCTAATATAAATAGCTTGAAAAACTGAAAAGACTAATTATACAGTTACATTTTTTAAAAGCTTTAAAAGATTACAAGAAAAAGGTAAGACAGGCTAGGAGGAATCAACTGCAAACAACATAACCAATAATTAATTTTCAGAACATATAAATGACAGCTAAAGAGGAACATGATAATATACATTCAACTCCAATAAATGAGAAAATATGAATACTATTTTCATAGAAGAAAAAAATGTATGTAATAAACATAATCATGGAATTTCAAATTAAACCACAACTGCCATCATCTTATACTTATTGGTATGAAAAAACTAGAAAATGAAAAAAATTAGCTAATAAGAAAAAGAAAAAATTCACATTCATAAAAATGTGAATAACTGTAATTCATGTGTACTACTGGTGGCATATACACAGTACCCTCACTTTGGAAAACAATTTGGCATGATTTTTAAAAATAGACATGTACACATATTACAAACTATTTCAGTTCTAGAAATATACCATGAGTTTCTCCAGGATTATGTTCCAGGAGACATGTACAAAAATATAGAGTTGTTTATAATATAAAAACACTGGAAACAAATCAAAAAAATCTATCGTACTAAGAATGGTAAACATGATGTGATGTAGTTACACATTATAATGCAAAAACAACAGCAATAATAAATGAGCCTCATCTACATATATCAAGAGCTGCATTTTATGAACATTATATGTAGTATAATAAAAATCTTGTAATAGAATACATACTTTCTGATATGTTTAATAAACATAAGTAAACTAAGGTATTCATTGTTATGGAACATGTATATGTGTTAAAACTATAAAGAAAGTAATGTGTCAAGTAGTTAAGTCTATATATAAAGTATCAAAAAGATATAACATTGCAACACTCCAATATTTACTTTCACACCTTATACTGGGCAGCTTCATGCTAATGTGCTTTTTCAATGATGTTTTCAGTTGTATAGTGAAAAGCCATGAACTAAACTCCTATGTGTATTATTAATTTTAAAATTTCTATCAATGTGCATTTTCTGTCTAAATCAACCAATTTTTTAAAATATTTTATTTATTTGTTTGAGAAAAAGAGCACTAAAAGAGTACGTATGGGAGGGGAGCAGAGGGAGAATCAGGCTCCCTACTGAGCAGAGAGCTGGATGTGGGGCTCTATCCCAGGACCCTGGGATCATGACCTGAGCTGAAGGCAGAAAGATGCTTAACCAACTGAGCCACTCAGGCACCCCTCAACCAATCTTACATAATTTAAAGAAAATGTCTTGTTCTGATATTAAGATTGAGACATGAGCTTCATAAAACCATTGCAAAAAAAAGGAAGTATATATTAAAAAGGTAACCATATAAAACACTTAAAACTCACTGATACTTATGATTCCAAGAGGAACCAGAACCCATAGGAATGGTGGCAGTTACATGAAAGATACCAGTAAGTGTAAATTGAATAAATGGATTTGGGCACAAAGGGAGGTAAATGTTTGTGTGTAAAGGGAAATTCTAGACTAAGATTTAAACATTTTCACACTCTAAGAAAGGACATTGCATAGGACATTATAAAAGTTTCCATTCAGCTTAATGGTTTCATTCCTAATTTTCATTTATGTAAGGATTTTATGCCCAATTCAAACTTCTCCTTTTCTTTCTCCAAATAAGATTCTATCCTTCACTGCAAGGTGAAATAATTTGTTTAATAACATTTTTTTGTTACTGTTGATTCAAGTGGAAGTATAATCAGTAGAAGAAAATCAGAAGTGTAAGTTCTATTAATCTTATACACATACTGTTTTGTTTCCTGCAAGTTTGAAAAAGATACCCAAGGATTGCCTGAGTAGTTTAGTGGGTTAAGCCTCTGCCTTCGGCTCAGGTCATGGTCTCAGGGTCCTGGGATCGAGCCCTGCACTGGGCTCTCTGCTCAGCGGGGAGCTTGCTTCCCCCTCCCTCTCTGCCTGACTCTCTGCATACTTGTCATCTCTGTCAAATAAATAAATAAAATATTTAAAAAAAAAAAAGAGACACCCCAAAAGTAATTATTCTTTCTTTTTTTTTTTTCTTATTCTTAAATTTTTATTTTAATCACCTGGTGCTCATCACATGAGCACTCCTTAATTCCTGCCACCTATTTAATCCATACCCCCACAAATCTTCCCTCTGCTAACACTCAGTCTGTTCTCTATAGTTAAGAGTGTTCCTTGGCTTATCTCTCCTTCTCTTTTACCCTTTGCTCCTTTGTGTTTTGTTTCGTTTTTTGTTTTTTTCTTAAATTCCACATATGAGTGAAATCATATAGTATTTGTCTTTCTCTGACTGACTTATTTCCCTCATACTTATTCCCTCATACTTATTTCCCTTATACTCTCTGGTTCCATCCACATGATTGTAAATGGCAACATTTCATTCTTTTTTACCTCTGAATAACAATTCACTATATATATAATATGTGAATTCATATATATATATATATATATATAGCTCACATCCTTATTCATTCATCAATGGACTGAAGGACTTGTGCTGTTTCCATATCTTGTCTATTGTAAATGATGTTGCCATAACCATAGGAGTGCATGTATCCCTTTGAATCAGTATTTTTGTATACTTTGAGTAAATACATTGTAGTGCAATGGCTGGATCATAGGATAGTCTATTACCAACTTTTTGAGGAATCTCCATACTGTTTTCCAGAGCTGTTGCAACAGTTTGCTTTGACTTTTTCTCCACATCCTTACCAGCATCTGTCATTTCTTATGTTTTTATTGTAGCCATTCTGATAGGTGTGAGAGGTTATCTCATTGTAGTTTTGATTTGTAAATCCATGATGATAAGTGATGCTGAGCATCTTTTCATATGTCTTTTGGCCATCTTTATGTCTTCTTGGAGAAATGTCTGTTCATATCTTCCGCTCATTTTAAAATTGGATTTATCTTTTGCGGTGTTGAGTTTGATGAGTTCTTTATATATTTTGGACACTAACCCTTTATCAGATATGCCATTTGCAAATATCTTCTCCCATTCAGTAGGTTGCCTATTAGTTTTGTTAATTGTTTACTTTTGCTGCACAGAAGCTTTTTATTTTAATTTGGTTTCAGTAGTCTATTTTTACTTTTTTTTCCCTTGCCTCAGAGGACCAATTTAGAAAAAGTTGTGACAGCCAATGCCAGAGAATGTCTGTGTTCTCTTCTAGGATTTTTATGAGTTCCGGTCTCATATCTAAGTATTTAATCTGTTTTGACTTTGTTTTGTGAATGGTGTAAGAAAGTAGTCCAGTTTCATTCTTTAGCATGTTGCTGTACAGTTTTCCCAACACTATTTGTTGAAGAGACTGTCCTTTTCTCACTGTATATTTTGTCCTGCTTTGTCAAAGATTAATTGCAGGTTTATTGCTGGATCTTCTATTCTGTTATATTGATTTATATGTCTCTTTTTATGCCGATACCATACTGTTTGATCATTACAGCTTTGTAATATAACTTAAGGTCTGGAATTATTATAACTCCAGTTTTGCTTGTATTTTTCAAGATTTAGGGTTTTTTGTGACTGGTTCTGTACTAAATCTGTACTAAATCTAGAATTGTTCATTCTGGTTCTGAGAAAAATGTTGGGATTTGATAGATATTGCATTAAATATGTAAATATTAAATATTACTTAGGGCAATAAGGCATTTTAGCAATATTTGTTCTTCAAATCCATAAGCATGAAATGTTTTTCCATTTCTTTGTGTTGTCTTCAATTTCTTTCATCAGTGTTTTATAGTTCTCAGAGTACAGGTCTTTTACCTCTTTGGTTAGGTTTATTCCTAGATATCATTATTTTTGGAAATAATTTTTGTAAATATTTTTGGGATTATTTCTTAATTTCTCTTCCTGCTTCTTTTTCTGTGACGTATAGAAATGCAACATATTTCTACATGTTGATTTTGTATTCTGTGTGTGTCTTTATTGAATTTGTTTATCAGTTCTAACAGTTTTTTGGTGGTCTTTCAGGTTTTCTATATAGAATATCATGTCATCAACAAATAGTGACAGTTTGACTCATTCCAAGCTGCTTTGGATACCTTTTATTTCTTTTTGTTGTCTGATTGCTGTGGCTAGGACTTCCAGTACTATGTTGAATAAATGTGATGGGTGTGGACATGTCTTGCTCCTGACTTTGTTCCTAACTCTCAGTTGAGAGTATTAACTGGGGAGTTTTCCTATATTACCTTTATTATGCTAAAGTATGTTCCCTCTGAATGTACTTTGTTGAGAGTTTTTATCAGGATGGATGGTGAACTTTGTCAAACCCATTTTCTGTTTCTACCGAAATGATTATATGATTCTTACCCTTTCTTTTATTGAAGTCACGTATCATACAGTGATTAATTGGGAATATTGAACCACCCTGGCAACCAAGGAATAAATCCCACTTGATTATGGTGAATCATTTTTTTAATGTATTTTTGGATTCGATTTGCTAGAATTTTTTGGAAAATTTTTGCATCTATGTGTATTAGAGATATTAGCCTACAGTTTTGTTGTTGTGTCTTTTTTTTGTGGTATCTTTTTCTGGCTTTTGGTATGAGGTAATGCTGGACTTATAGAATGAATGTGGAAGTTTTCCTTCCTTTTCTATTTTTTGGCATAGTTTGAGACAAATAATTATTAACTTTTCTTTAAATGTTTGGTAGAATTCACCTGTGGAGCCATCTGATCTTGGACTTTTGTTAGTTGGGAGTTTATTGATTGTTGATTAACTTCCTTGCTGGTGATTGGTCTGGTCAAGTTTTCTATTTCTTCCTATTTCAGTTTTGGTAGGTTATCTATTTCTAGGAATTCATCCATTTCTTCTATGTTGTCCAATTTGTTGGCATATAGGTTTTTTTTGTTTGTTTGTTTGTTTGTTTAAGATTTATTTATTTATTTGACAGAGATCACAACTAGGCAGAGAAGCAGGCAGAGAGAGAAGAGGAAGCAAGCTCCCTGCCGAACAGAGAGCCTGATGCGGGGCTCGATCCCAGGACCCTGAGATGGTGACCTGAGCCGAAAACAGAGGCCTTAACCCACTGAGCCACCCAGGCACCCCTAGCTTTTTAATATTCTCTTATAATTGTGTTTCTGTAGTGTTTGATGTTATTTCTCTTCTTTCATTTGTGGTTTTATTTATTTGGGTCTTCTCCCTTTTTCTTGATAGGTCTGGCCAGAGATTTATCAGTTTTATTGATTTTTTTCAAAGAAACAACTCCTGGTTTCATCAATCTACTCTATTGTTTTATTTCCTATATCATATATTTCTGCTCTAATTTTTACTATTTCCTTCTTTCTGCTGATACAGGTTTTGTTTGTTTTTCTTTTTCTAGCTCCTTTGGATGTTAGATTAGGTTTTTTTATTTGAGTTTTCTTGCTTCTTGAGATAGATCTGTATTGCTATAAATTTCCCTCTTAGAACCTCTTCTGCTGCATCACAAGATTTTGAAACATTGTGTTTTCTTTTTCATTTGTTTCCATGTACTTTTTAATCCATCTTTTAATTCCTATTTGATTCACTCAATATTTAGTAGCATGTTACTTAACCTCCGCGTATTTGTGGTCTTTCCAGATTTTTTTCTCATGGTTGACTTTTAGTTTCATTGCATTGTGCTCAGAAAAGATGCATGTTATGACTTCCATCTTTTTTAATTTGTTGAGGCCTGTTTTGTGGCCTAATATGTTATCTGTTCTGGAGAATGTCCCATGTGAATTTGAAAAGAATGTGTATTCTGGGCTTAAGATGAAATGTTTTGAACATATCTGTTAAGTCCATCTAGTCCAGTGTGCCATTCAGTGCCATTGTTTCCTTGTTGATGTTCTGTTTAGATCATTAGTCCATTGATGCAAATGGGAAGTCAAAGTCCCCTAGAATCATTGTATTATAATCAATTAGTTTCTTTATGTTTGTTATTAACTGTTTTATGTATTTATGTATTTGGGTGTTCCTATGTTGTGTGCATATTTATAATTGTCATATCTTCTTGTTATATTGTCCCCTTTATTATTATAAAGGGATTTTCTTTGTCTCTTGCTATAGTCTTTGTTTTAAAGTCTATTTTGTCTGGCATAAGTATTGCTACTCCAGCTTCTTTTGACATTGTTTTGCATGATAAATATTTCTTCATTCCCTTACCTTCAATAAGTGCCTTTAGGTCTGAAATGAGACTCTTGTAGGCAGCATATTGATGGTCTTGATTTTCTGCCATTCTGTCACCCTATGTCTTGACTGGAGCATTTAGTACATTTACATTCAAAGTAATTATTGATAGATATGTATTTATTGCCATTTTATTACTTCTTTTATGGTTGTTTCTGAAGACTTTCCTTGATCCTTTCTTGTCTCTCTCTTTTTCACGATGTGTTGGTTATCTTTACTGATATATTTGGATTTCTTTCTCTTTATTCTTTGCATATTTATTAGTGGTTTTTGATTTGTTGTTCTCATTAAGTTTGTACATAATGTCTTCTGTACATAGCTGTCTATATTCAATTGATATATTGATCGTTTAAGTTTGGTTGTTTAAGTTTGAACCAATCCTTACTTCTTCCCTCCCCATGTTTTAGGCATATGATATCATAATTTACATCCTTTCATTTTGTGAGTTCCTTGACTGATTTTTTAACAGAATATTCACTTTTACTCATTTTGTGTTTCCTACTGTCACACTGCCATTTTTCGTCTCCCCCCCGCCCCCACTCTAAGGGTTCCCTTTAATATTTCTTGCAGGGTTGGGTTAGTGGTCATGAACTCCTTTAGTTTTTATTTGTCTGGAAAATTCTTTATCTCTTCTATTCTGAATGATAGTGTTGCTGGATAGAGTATTTTTGGCTGTAGGTTTTTCCCATTTAACATTTTGAATAGATCCTGCCACCCTTTTCTGGCTTGGAAAGTTTCTTTTGAAAAATCCACTGGTAGCCTTTGTATGTAACTGCCTTGTTTTGTCTTGCTGCTTTTAATTTTTTTTCTTTATTACTAAATTTTGCCATTTTAATTATAATATACTTTGGTGTAGATCGACTTTTGTTGATTTTGTGTGTGTGTGTGTATGAGAGAGAGAGAGAGAGAGAGATTGATTCTCTGTGTCTCCAGGATGTAGGTATCTTTTTCTTTCCCCAGATTAAGGAAGTTTCCAGCTATAATTTCTTCAAACAAATTTTCTGCCACCTTTTCTGTCTCTTCTTTTTCTGGGATTCCTATAATACAAGTGTTATTGGGTTTGATGGAGTCACTGAGTTCCCTAAGTTTGTTCTTGTTTTCTATAACTTTTTTTTTCTCATATTTGTTCAGCTTGATTACTTTTCATTACTCTGTCTTCTAGATCATTAATTCATTCATCTTCTTCCCCTAGCCTGCTGTTCATTCCCTCAAGCATGTTTCTTTTCTTTTCTTTTCTTTCTTTTTTTTTTTTTTTGAGTCCTTTATCTCTACTATGCTACTCCTTATCTCTATGCTGATGGTCTTACTGATGTCCTCCCCTCTTTTCCCAAATCCATTGAGTATCTTTATGATCATTGCTTTAAATTCTCAATCAGGCATGTTACTTATATCTGCTTCACTTAGAACTCTGGCCAAGAGATGTTGGCCTATTCTTTTTATCAGAACAAATTGTTCTGTCTTCTCAACTTATGTAAGTGCCTTTTTCTCTGTGTTAAGGAAGTCAGTTATGTCTCTTGCTCTTGAGAGTAATGGCTTTATGAAGGTCCTGTAGTGCCGTGCAGTGTAGTGTCTCCTGTTCCCCAGGACCTGACAGTTCTGGGTGTGTCTCCTGTGTGTGCTGTGTGTGCTCTGTTGTGTCCTGGCCTCTTCATCCTTTAGGCCAGTCATTTGCAGAGGCTTTCTTTGCCTGTTGTGGGCAGTGTTTAGTCCCTGGGTTTAATGTGGCACATTTTAACTAGGTGTACTCTGATCTGCCTGTGAAATGAGAACTGTCACTGCCATTGGATCTGAGGACTTGCAAAACTTCCAGGTCGGGAGATGTGGTATTGGCAGGTGTTTGGGTCAGTTTTGGGATGGGGGAGGGAGGTCTGCCTCCCTGGGACTGAGGCAAGGGTGACTGGGAAGGGAAGTTCCACCAGAACATGGGTGTATAAGCCCTGCCAACTAGATTATATGGTGACATTTTCCGTAAACTGAATGAGCTAAATCTATTACTCTGAAGTTAGAGTAAAATGCATTTAAAGCACTAATACTCACATACATAATACACAGGATAACATATCCTTTACTATTATTTAAATCATAGTCTTTTTTTATATCAAAGTTAAAATGAACAAGAGGGTGTACAGAATTTCAAAATTCTTTTACATGGTATGCAAGCAAACATGTTCCATTTAGAATATGCAGACAGGAGAGAAATGAGCTGCCAGTATAATATGAAGACATATTTTGTTTAATTAACAATTGAGTGTGAGGCTGGGCCTATACGTTACTTACAAAAAGCTAAGGATTTATAATAAACTTCTAAAATCTCCACACACAAAACCAAACATGTAGGTTTTGTGATTGATACCTTCAAAGGTTTTATTTTGATGAGCTGTTATAAGAGCAGGTCTCACTACTGTGAAATAAGCACAGGAAATGCAACATAATGATAAGGATCTAAATGCCATAATGGTTATTCTTTTGCATCTAAATTATGTAGTCACTAGTCATTCATTGAGTATGCATTCACACATGGTAAACCACAATTGAGGAGCTGGAAAGGTTTGTTTTGAGGGTGAAAACTAAATCATTTCAGGGCTACAATGACTGAATTGCTGGGTCAGCACCACCTGTTTCATTTATCAAAGTAGGTGAGGTGAAGGTGCGGTCAAACAATCAACCTTCTGGGGTGCCTGGGTGGCTCAGTGGGTTAAGCCGCTGCCTTCGGCTCAGGTCATGATCTCAGGGTCCTGGGATCGAGTCCCGCATCGAGCTCTCTGCTCTGCAGGGAGCCTGCTTCCTCCTCTCCCTCTCTCTGCCTGTCTGCCTGCTTATGATCTCTGTCTGTCAAATAAATAAATAAAATCTTTTAAAAAAAAAAACAACCTTCTGAAAAATATATGTAGTAGAATTGCTGGCTCTAAAGCAGCATGAACTGGATATATATATTATAATGTGGATTGGCTTAGACACTGGAACTTTTTTTTTTTTAGCTACACAAGAGTTCTCTCGTTACAAAAATTGTGTTATGCAACAATCACCTGCCAGTGAAATACTGAGCTTCTGACCTAAATTTTAAAATGCATTCTTGGAAATTATGTTCTTACTCTTTACACGCTAGTTAAAATTCTTATTCTCATGACATTTCATCACACAATGACTATATACACGTGATTCTAAACACCTACAAATAAACAAAAGCTCTTGATCAATGATTTATGTTACCATATAACCAGATGCTTCCCATTTTTGTTATTAAAAAGATGAAGAAAACAAATATTTCATTTCATTTAGTATCACTTGGACACAACTTAGAAAAAAAAAAACTCAAACCAAAAGAACACCATATCATTTTGGTATAAGTAACTGGTAACAAAGAATTTGGGAACCATGTTGTAGTAAAAGCTAAGGAATAAAATCTCTCCTCTAGTACTGTTAGAGCTATTCTCAATAGGTTAGAAACCTCACTTCATCTTCCTACATATATTATTTTTACTTTATATTTAACTAAGAGCACTGTTTTAAAGAAAAATATCAGCCTTTTTAATATCACAGTTATTCTCAATGGAAAATGAATTCAATAATTCAACATATTAAATGCATTTTCTAAGTTGAAATTCAACAAACTATTGATCCATTTCCTTAAGGAAACAAATACATTTTATAATGTTTTCCTCTTACTTTACCCTAACTATAGAATTAAGGCTTTTAGAGTTAACTTATCTTAGTTACCTTTTAAATTCTCTTTTGGGACTGCTGGGTGGCTCAATCAGCTAAGCATCTGCCTTTGGCTCAGGTCATGATCCCAAGGTCCTGAGATCATGTCTTGCATTGGGCTCCCTGCTCTTTGGGGAGTCTGGTTCTCCCTCTTCTCCCAGCTTCTCTCTCTTGCTATCTCTGTCTCTCTCAAATAAATAAATAAAATCTTTAAAAATAATAATAATAATAAATTAATTATCTTTTTAAATGGTCATTTTAAACTACAAGATGTTGCAACAAATGGCATATTATTTTGTATAGCAATTTTTTAAAATGTATCATATTTTTATTAAATTACCCTCAAACTAGCTGAGTATTTTGAAAGCAACTACATAGAAAGGATTGAATATATTTCTTCATTATTTTCTGTCCCTTCCTCTTGATCCTTTCTCTGCCTTTCTCTGTACTATCTTGTGCCCCAAGAGGCTGTATCATTTAATCCCCTTACCTTTGGCTTCCAATTAGATTTGGTTATTTTAAGAGTTTCTCAACCAGGACACCATTGACATGGTTGGATCATTTTTTGTTGTTTTTGTTGTTATTATGGGGGTCTGTCCCATGCATTGTAGGATGTTTAGCAACACCATTGCCTCTACCCACTAGATGCACCTCCTCCTTATATCACTGCAATCAGAAAATGTTTCCAGACATTGTCAGATGTCCTTTTGGAAGGGTAAAATGGCCTCTGTTGAGAACCGTTGTGTTAACAAGAGGAAGCAATAGGAGATGGAAGAAGGAAAGGAAAAGTAGTCTGTGTACTTAAAGCTACACCAGCCCTTACCAGGTAATGGCTTTGCCAGTTGCTTAATTCTTCTGTTTGTGACTTTTACCTCAAATCCCTTTTCAAGGCTGTGTTTCTCTCTGGGTTTTCATAACAGTAACAACATCCCCTCTCTTTGCCAAATCAGGTCTAGGGGTGGTAATGACTTCCCACTGTTGCCAGTCCTTGGAGGATTCACTGGCCTTTGATGATTCTTTATATACTCACTCTCTAATTAAACTCTGTTTAAGCTACACCTTTTTGGAAGATGACTTATATATCTAGTAAGCACAGTGTTTTTACTTAGCACTAATTCCAGATCATTCTCATCTCTATGTCTCTCTCTTCCTTTATCTAACTCTTGATACACATTCAGTAGACCACATTGCAACACTTATTTGGACTGTACTACAATCTGTGTTAGGGTTTTTCAGAAAATATTGATATTTACATTTATCGTATATATGCTAGAGTATCTGTTCCCCTGAATAAATACTCTCCCCACTCTTTAAGGCTTGGAGTTCACTTCCATGTTCTCAGAAATCTTTCTATCCCTGCTAGTCTACACTGACCCTCTGATTTGGGTACTGAATGTTTGTGTTTTGACCCAAAATCATAGATTGAAACCCTAATTCTCAATGCAGTGAGATTTGGAGATAGGGCCTTTGAGGGGTGATTATGTCATGAGGATAGAGCCTCGTGATGGGGTTAATATCCTCATAAGAATAGACATCTCTCTCTCTCTCTCTCTTTCTCTCTCTCAGCCATGAGTTCTACAGATTGTCTCTCAGACAAAATTTGTTTAGTCCATGAACAAAAATTTGTTGAATATCTATTAGAGCCATAGCAAAGTATTCAATACACTTTTTGAGCAAATCAAGTCTTTTTTTTTTAAGAAGGTACAACTTAAGGAAAAGTTTAAATACATTAAGTAATGTAAATCATTGCATGTTACCTAATAGGTCTGATATGATGGGTGAGGGCTAATAGCTGGTATCTATAGGAAGGTGGCCAACAAGTCAGTTGTTGGAATATAAGATCAGTCCAGCTTTTGTGGGAAGAAGATAGGACTAGACTGAAGATCAGAGCTTATCCAAGAGGAGAGATAGCTGATCCTAGAAGATACCTATTCATATAGGCTTGACTTATACAATGAAGTTAAATTAGAAACTTGCTGCTTAGCTGGCTTAAAGTAGCTTAAAAGCAAATTGTGACCTCATTGTGCATCTAGATAAGGCCACAAGATTAATTCAAGATCTTACCACTGATAAAGATAGACTTTCTAATCTACTTCCAAATGTGATATGGATTGGCCCACAAACTTTGGTGGGGGTGAATCCACAGATTAAATTATCTGAAATTGAATTTAAAGACAAGAAGAAAAGATTTAAATACTTTCATTTATTCACATATTTAACTCACATTTATTAATAATTTACTAGATAACCAACATCAGTCCATGCCCAGAGGATATACCAGTAAACAACCTAAATACTTTTTTCATGCTCTTATGATGCTTATATAACAATGGGCATGTAGTGACATAATTCTTACAGTCATTTTCATAGTGCTTTTCCTGTATAAAATAAATAAAGAAAAACTCAACTGAAACTGTCATATTGAAGTTTTGATTTTTGTCCTAATTTGCTCTTAAATAATCTGTGATTTCAACTTATCTCTTATTCTTCTTTTGTTTCTTTGGGATTGTGTAGAGCTGACCATGGAAAACTTCAAAATAAGGAAAAAATGGGTTTTGATAGTTTTTTACATTTTAATGTTTTTTTTAAAAGATTTTATTTGTTTGAGAAAGAGAGAGCCAGAATGAACTGGGGCAGGGGGAGTAGGAGAGAGAGAATCTCTCAAGCACACTTTGTGCTGAGCATAGAGCCCAAGGCAGGGCTCAATACCACCATCCTAAGATAATGACCTGAGCCGAAACCAAGAGTTGGATGCTTAACTAACTGAGTCAGTCAGGCACCCCTGCATTTTAGTATTTTTTGTCCTCATCCCCTGTATGGCATTTTCCAGTGGAAAGCCAGAAAAAAAAAAAATTAGAAATGCTGCAATTTGGAGTTTAGGGCCTACTGGGTTTGACTCTGTATCGTTTCAATTTTAGTATATGTGCTGCCAAAGTGAGCACCTGGGTTTGACTCTGGAGTATGCCACATAAATGTATATCTTTCCATCTAAATGTCTAGAAGACTCAGTTTTCATATCTGTAAAGAGAGTTGGGAACCGGGACTGTTACTGAGAAGGGATCAGCAAGTACTTTTAAAGAATAGTACTTTATTCCTACTCAGTTTTTATTTTTATTTCTGAATTTATTTTATTTCTGAATAGAGAGACTGTCGAGATTTATATATATATATATATAGATATATCTATATATATAAATAGAGAGACAGAGAAATATATATATATATATATATATATATATATATATGCCAGAATTAGTCAGGGGATTTACCTATTTCTTCAAACAGGGGAAATTTTAGAGGGTCTCAATATCTTTTATATACTTCCAAACTGGCCAACACCCCCTTCTCTAGAGGTTCCTGGTGCCTTTGAGCCCTAAACCTTAGTGGATTTCGTGGCAATAAAACCTTACTTATGGGCTTCTTCTCATAGACCTCAGTTTTATTTTTACCCAGTTTTCTAAATCAATCACCATTTCCCATCCATTTTCTCACTTCTAGAAATTTAGTTGATACGTTATATTTGTTGTTATATCTACAACCTTTTTCTTTGTCCTCGTAGATTAATGCTATTTTGTTTCATCACTCTCACTTAAATCAATTTTCAGGAGGAAGCACAACTTAATGAAAAACTCAAACAACCCTTCTTTTAGAAGTCTCTATTCTGAGATATTACAAGTGTTTTATACTCTGTTGAGTCCCAAGTTATTAGTTTACATAGACAAACACAAAAGCTTATGACACAAACACAATTTTTCTGAATCCTTAAAAGAATCGTTAGTGATTTCATCTTCAGAGAGAAGTCAATGTCATGAGATCTTATGTAAAATTCTTCTGACTCTTCCACTAATTGGCTGCATAGTCTGATTTCATTTCCCTTATATGGAAGAAATCTTGGTACTTTTGTAAAAATCCAGTGTGACATTTCACATATTAAAATGATTTGAATACAGCAAATATATAAATATAAGATTACTTAAAATAAAATATCCTCCATAATTTAAGTTTAAAAATGCTGTTTTTTCTGAATCCTCAGTTTGATTGATTTCTCTGTATACTCTCCAATTCTTTGATATTCTTCTTGAAGTTTAATGTTCCATCTTAAATGTAATATCTTTAAAAGAAACTTACCCATGTGAAATACATTGCTCTATGTTTTCATTCATTCCATTAACATGTTGAATTCCAGTGTTTTGTCAGTTTTTGAAATATATGTGGAATTCCACTTAAAAAATACCATTACAATGTCCAGTTCTCCAAAAAAGAATATTTCTATGTTCCCAAACACATGAAAATAGAGTATGACAGTTCAAATACTATTTTACTAACTTAGATACAGTAATCTGTATTAAATGAAAAATGCTCTTCAAAACATATTCAAAAATCCTTGTCTATCAAGTGATATTTTAAATGTAGATTGTATCCTTTAAGTATTGGGTATAGCAGATAATTGAAGAGACTAAGTTGTTATTTAATATTCTATATTTTGAATTACTTAAATTAAAATATATACTTATATAATCTGTATGACTATGGCAGCAAATTTGCTAAGAGGGTTGAGAGGGTCACAAATATTGGCAATTCAAAGGGGATGAATCTGGATTTAGAAACTGAATCTTTGAGGAAATCAAAAGCTAACTTCTAAAAGTGTTGAGAGTTTCACAATAGCTTTTCTGTTGTAAATGTGCCACATCTCAAAAGTGGTGAGGATAGCCACTCTGTGTCACTATTCATGTCTGTATCAGTTTTGAAACATGGTCACAAAATCTTTGATACTTATTCCATCATGCTATACGGTCTCTGTCACCTCTCCTTGAATCTGGGCAAGCTAGTGACTGCTTCAACTAGAATATGGTGCAAATGATGGCATGTGACTCTAAAACTAGCTTATAAAAGGTCATACAGCTCCATCTTGTTATCTGAAGCACTCTTTCTTAGAGCCCTGTGTCATCATGAAAGTTATCTTACTAGCTTGAGGCAGTGCCATGAGAAAACTCATGTTCATAAAAATACCACATAGACATTCTGGTTGACAGTTCCAGCTAAACCCAAATTTGAGTTGTCCCAACCCAGGCATGAAATAATCAGTTGAAAATACATCTATATGATTCTAGTGCCCAGCTACTCAAGTTACCTCCAACCATTTCAATCTTATCATCTGAGACCCCAGACATCATGGAACAGAGACAAGGCATCCAAACTGTATCCAATCCAAGTTTCTAATCTCCAAAGCTATATGTATAATAAACTGATTCGTGTTTTATGCCTCTAAACTTTGGATGGTTTATTTTGCTGCAGTAGATATCCAACTAATCTTAAATCAGCAATGATCTTGAAAGAGTTTCATTCTTTGCTACCTAAAATTCAAAAATAGCATTGAACAATTATTGAATCAGTCACTTTGCAAAAGCCAAGAGAAACATAACAAAATATCTTTTGAAATCGACCCATGCTAATGCTATAGTGTTTACTAATAAATATATTGGACATCTTTTTTTTTTGCTTTACATAAGCACACTTTATACTTTTTTATTTTTTTATCTTTTTATTTTTTTAAGATTTTTTAAATTTCTATTTTATTTAGGTGACAGAGATCACAAGCAGGCAGAGAGGCAGGCAGAGAGAGAGAGAGGGAGGAAGCAGGCTCCCTGCTGAGCAGAGAGCCTGATGCGGGACTCGATCCCACAACCCTGGGATCATGACCTCAGCTGAAGGCAGAGGCTTTAACCCACTGAGACACCCAGGCACCCCACACTTTATACTTTTCTTAAAAATTTAGACTCTTAGAATTATATGTACATTTCTGATGTGTGAAATAAGTTATATTCACAGATAATAGAATACAAATATATCAGAATTTGTAACATAGATAATCATGTATTACTTACTAAGTAAATTTCAGGGAAGCCTGGATGGCTCAGTTGGCTGAGCACCTGACTCCTGATTTGGCTCAGGTCATGATCTCAGGTAGTGATTTGGGCTCCATGCTCAGCAGAAAGCCTGCTTGAGGTTCTTTCCTTCTCTATCTCCCTCCATCCCTACGCAACTCTATTCCCCACTCTCTCACTCTTTCTATCTAAAACAAATAAATCTTTAAAAAACAAGCAAACAGGGTGCCTAGGGGCTCAATTGGCTAAGCTTCTGCCTTCTGCTCAGGTCATGATCCAGAGCCCTGCATTCAGCTACCTGCTCAGTGGAGTTTGTTTCTCCACCCCTCCCCTGGCTCGTGCACTCTCGCTCTCTCTCTCTCTCTCTCTCTCTTGCTCTCACTCTCTCTATATATATAAATAAATAATTTTTTTTTAAAGCAAAAAAGTACACAAAGTTAGGGTTAGAGATGGCAAGTTTGTGTTGGGAGATGGTCCCAAGAATGTATCTTAACTATTGGTATTGTTTGGTCTCTTATGTGCCATTTTTAATTTATAAAGTCCTCCTTGCTTACAGTCTTTTCCCCTTTATTTTTTTCTCATATCTAGCTCCCAATTTTTATGAATACTCATAAGGCATAATATTCTTTACACCCAGAATGCTTCTCTCAAATTATGCTTATCTTTTTCTTTGACATGTTTTTTTTAACTAATATCTGTGTCAAATATGATTTTTAAAAAACTAGATGTCTTTTATATCTTTTGCAGTGGCTTATAACAAGGATGTAGCTAGACAATTACACAGTTTATGTTAAATAAATGAGGTAGAAATGCTCATTTAGAAGTGAAAAATATTCAACTGAAATTACTCAGCTATCTTCATTAAGAGACAAATTTAGTAAGGGAATTCCCAAGTAACTTTTATACTTACAGAGTGAATAAGAGGTGATTATTTTTTAAGAGACCCCAACTAAAACTGAGCAACCATTTATAAAGGGTCAGTCTACAATGTAAATTACCAGGTGAATATGAACAATGACATGCACAGGAATTCTTGCTGACTACCAAACACATAGCAAGTTACCTCGATATATAGCTTAGGCTATCATCATTAACATCATTTCTAAGAATATACATTCTAAGAATACCTATTTCAGGAGAAACACGGTTATGTCCTACTATGGAACTACTAGCATTTTGGAGATTGAAAACACATGACATGAGTCAAACCTCACTCTATCTATAAATGGGTATATTTATCAACATTATAAATAATGAAGAAAAATAACAAAAATAAAAGGAAATGTTAATTGGGCCATATATATATATTATATAATATATATATATTATATATATATATGCAGTCTTTTCAATGCTTTATATCTATTAACTCATTAAATTTTTAAACAACCATATGAGGTGGCATTATTTTATTCATTTTATAGATGAGTTAACTGAGGCCAAGAGCGTTTAAGTATTTCTTTCAACATCATTTAGTTAGAAGTAGTAATATGGAATTTAAACAAAATACACTTTTCTCTGAACCTGTATTCTTTTTTTGTTTATTTGTTTATATTTAAATTCCAGTTAGTTAACATACAAAGTAGTATTAGTTTCAAGTGTAAAATTTTGTCATGCAACACTTACATACAACACCTGGTGCTCATCACAAGTGCACTTCTTACTGCCCATCACCTATTCTGAACCTACATTTTTAAACCTTGTGCTCTAACACACCAATGTCTATACCAATTTAAACCAGTTAAATCTTTCCTAAAAAGCAGGAGTTTGCACCTCAATTGCTCACCAATCTTAAAATTGGACAAGACAGACAATTTGCTAAGATCAACATAACGTTCTTATAATTTTTCACAATAAACAGATTTAAAGACTTCTTCCTTGCCTTTCTATTAGCTAAACATTATTGGGGAAGGAAACTGATCCCAGACTCACTGACTTCATGTCCTGAACCTCTGCTCTGTGGTACCAGTGAGTTAAGATCCAGGCATTAGGTAACTTGTTCCCAACCTAAGAGCCATAATGTGGTAGCAGGAACAACTTGATTCTGAGTTCTCTGGATTTAAATCACCTGCTTTTAATGTTTTTTAAACCACTTCAGAAATGTCTTTTGTTCATTCTCCCATTGACCTTTTTCCATGTGCTTTTTGATATATCTCCCAAAATGCACATGAATTTGTTATGATATATGCTTCATATTATCCCAAATTTCATACATAAAATCCTTGTTCCCCATGAAGGACTGAAAGCAAGACATTCTGGGAAATACATATTCCCACAAAGATAGGGTTAAATTATATGTGCAAGACTTCTGTCAACAGCTTGACTAATTTATTTTTAAAATAAGTTTAAATGTCAATTTTGCCTTTGAAACATTTCCTAAGTCTATATTTAACCTAATTTCACCACCACTCAAATTTAAGCTCACATTATGCCTGACATGGATACTTGGGTTGTTCCTTCAATGGTCTCCAGACATCCACTCTGGCACACTTTCAGTCTGTTCTTCATAGCACAGCCAGGGAAGTTTTTGAAATGCAAATATGATCATTTTTATACCCTGTCTAAAATCTTTTGTTCTTTTCCATTGTTCTTAAAATAACCTGACCAAGAGGTTTTCATATAGTTCAGCCCCCAGGTATCAACAAAGCCACATTGGCCCCATATTCCTTCTTTTTCTTTTCACTTGAGATATAAACCAGTTTCATTTCAGTCCTTTAGACCCTCTTTACTCCCTCCAGTCACTTAATTCTCTTTCATGTTTATTTTGCTTAGGTAACTCAGACTCATTTTAGATTCCATGTCGGGTATCACTATCTAGGGTCACTTTCCCTGGCCCTTTTAAATGTCTCTATTTTCACCTCTCTTACATAGCACAATATACCAATATGTTGTTTGTTTGTTTGTTTGTTTGTTTGTTTTTTAGGATCCATCTTCTCTGAAGTCTGTAAACTCCATGAGGGCATTGACAGTGTCTCTCTTGCACATTGTTGGACACCTAGAGCCTGGCTGGGTGTGCACCTCAGAGTAGGAACTATTTGCTAAAAATATTCATATTGCTTATTGGAAATACTGATTCCAACCTCATGGAAAGGTTATAAATGAAACAAAGACACGAAAGAAAGAAAGAAAGAAAGAAAGAAAGAAATTAATTTATGTCATTATATAAATGTTAAAAGAAACACTTATTATTTAGCTATTGCTTAAAAATGCTGTGAAGTTCTAATTATATGCATTACATGTTTTTGATTTTTAACATTTAACAAGTTACTTCTGTAATCTTTGGAGTTAGAGAAAAAGCAAGATAGGGAATTTCTTCCAGAATTAGCTCCTTATAGAGGCTCGGACTCAAACTCTCAGAGATGTTTGTTATACTAGACAGTAGTCTAATTACACAATTCCCAACATCTAGCATATCCAGTGCATGGAAAGCCATAGTTCATTCCAAGTTACATCACACCAAGGCCAGGTCAGTTATGTCAGGCATTCCTTTATTTTGAGAGGAGTGGAAGATGAAGTTGCCTATCCCAAGTATTAAACTATTCTTCATCTCTCTACTGTGACTGCATGCTTGAATAAATAATAAGTACCAATAGTAACAATAATTTAAAAAAATAACAATCCTAGAATTCTGGAAAAATCTTAATCTGAATTTGTAGAGATTAAATAAAGAATATTATTCCACTGTGCAGGTCATAATTTTGGAAAAAAATATACCCAATTTACACTGAAAAACAGAACACTATATGGTATTTACATATGGTACTTTAGCACTTTTGGAATGTCTAGTGAATAGGTATTTGTTGTATGTTTGCATAATAGGAAATGATAACAGAATTCATTCTCCCGTATCCACCCTTAAAAAGGTATTAACTCTCAAGGTCAGGGATTTGCATTACCCTAAGAATAAGTTCATTATTAAATTTTGCACTCTAGATGCTTCACTGGCCTCACCTTAGTCCTGAGCCTGCCTGAGTGACATTATCAGTGGTGGCTTGAGAAGCTTGTAAAAGCAATCCAATGGAATGAGCACAAATAAAAATATTTCAATTTGATATGTATTTGAAATTATGCTTGAAAATAGGATTTTATTTCATTTGACAATGAATATCAATATGAACAAGCCTCCTAAATATCAGATTAAAAAGCAATATAGTGATTTCTGCTTCCAACCAACATAGTGTAAGAAGGATCCTATTTATTCCCCTACCAAAATAATTAAAAACTAGGAAAATACATAAAGCAAAAATTTTCAAGACTCAGGACAACAAAGGTTAGTGATCCCTGAAAGAAGGAAAACAAATGAGGTGTGGGTTAAGATGGCCCTTATAATTGTTTGAAATATTTGCAAGCAGTGTAATAGAAGAGTAAAGCCAGGCTTTATGGGGCAGAAAAAGCCAAAAGTCCTCAGAGAACATAATGCTAGAATTTATGGGACATTCAGAGAGAAAGTACTTGTTTCCACTAGCCAGAGTGGAAAACCTATATTCAAGGAGCATGGGGTGGATTACTTAAGAGTGCCTTATCTCAGTAGTAATAGAGTGATCAACCATACTGGGTTGTGGACTGAGAGTTCTATCAGGTTGTTACAGTGAATATTTGCAAAATAATCCCTGAAGTCCTGGCAGGAGAAGGGGAAAGTAAGCACTGGCAAACACATCTACCGCCTTCTCCAACACAAAGGCCTACTCTTAAAGGGAAAAGACTTCAGCAAGGTATAATTCTAAAACTTTGTATCAGCTGAAAGAAGGGAACTCCTCCTCCCTTCAATCCCCTCCAGTCTTCTGATCTTTCCTAAATTAAGAAAATAGAATAAACAGGAAATTAGTCTCCAAGAAAATAAGATGGAAACCCAGCAGATAGGGGAAAAGCAGGATCCAGAGAAAAGATTAAAGTTATACCACTGGAAGCAGAAAAGACACACATGCAAAAGCCACAGGCATGAATGGAAAGCCGCCTAAAATATTAGTTTACCTAGAAGTTCATTGAACATACGCTGCCCCTCACAACCGACTGCCACACCAAAACTCCAGTAGAATAACAGGGAATTACAGCTGAAGAGCGAGACAAAAACTCTTTCCAAGGTATTATACATAGAAAGGCTGTAAAGCCAAAAGAGGAGATAAAAACAAAGAAAGTAGACTGGTTTGAAGACTCTCACACCTATAATCACAATAAACATTAAACTCAGCCCAACTTCCAGCCAGACTAACATAAATCCTTATAGTAAAGGCCTATTCATCTCAGTTTTTATGAGCTAATACAATATTTCCAACTTTTAACAAAAACATAGAAAGTATGACAAAAGGTGAGAAAAAAAGGCTAAAGAGACAAAGTAATCATCAGAGTCACTCAAGTACACAATACAGATGTTAGAATTATTAGACAGGAAGTGTAAAATAACTGTTATGTTAAAGGCTCTAATGAAAAAAATAGATAGTATGCAAGAACAGATGGGCAATATAAGCAGAGACATAGAAATTCTTGAAGAAATTCTAGAAATCAAAAATAGTAACAGAAATAAAGAATGCCTTTGATGGGCTCCTCAGTAGACCAGCCATAGCTGAGAAAGAATCAATGAGCTTGAAGGTCATTCGGTAGAGACTTTCCAAACTAAAATTCTCAGAAAAAAAGAATACTGAAAAAAGAATAACACATTATCTAAGAACTATGGATATTAGGAACAAATTAAAAGTTGTTACATACACTCAATTTGAATACCTAAAGGAGAAGACATGGAGGAAGGAACAGAAGGGATATTTGAAGGAAAAGTAGCTGAGAAGTTTCCAAAAACTAATGACAGACATAAAACCACAGGTCTAGGAAGCTCAGAGCACATCAAGGGAGATAAATGTTGAAAGAAACCCACACTTAGGCACATTACATTGATTTTGGGTTGAATTGTGTTCCCCCAAATGACATGTATAAGTCCTAATCCCAGTACCTTTGAATATAGTCTTATTTGGAAATAAGGCCTTTGTTGATGTAATCGTATTAAAATGAAGTCTTATTGGATCAAGAAGGGCCTTAATGAAGTAAATGGTGTCCTTGTTAATTAAGGGAAATTTGAGCACACAAACACACACACAGAGAAGGCTGTCATATGGAAACACAGGAGAATACCATGTGACACCAGAAGCAGATTTTAGAAGTGATACAGGTGCAAACCTGGAAACACAAAGAGCTGCTAGCAACTACCAAAAGCTAGCAAGAGGTGAGGAATGATTATTCCCTAAAGTCTTTAGAGGAAGCGTGGACCTGTGTCATTTTGCTTTTAGAATTCTGGGGCTCCAGAACTATGAGGAAATAAATTTCTTTTGCCTAAAGCTATCTTTCATGGCACTTTGTTACAACAGATCTTAAAACTAACAGTCAAATTGCTCTAAACAACCACTAAAATCTTCTTCAAAGTAAAAATACAGTAAGAGGAGAGAAAAAGAAATTATATTAAAAGTTTACTTAAAATGAAAGAAAGCCAAAAAAAAAAAAAAGTAGAGGGAGAAGAAAAGAGCTAATGCAATGAATGGCAAACAGTTACCAATACAGTTACAAGGGTGATAAGTATTAATTCAACTATATCAACACTTTAGTTGAGAATGTTTTAAACATACTAATTACAGAAAGATTGTCAATGGTGTTTAAAAAAATAAAATAGGACTATATGTTTTCTATAAGAAAGCTACTTTAATATAAAAACTTTGATAAGTTAAAGTTATATGTTTTCTACAAGAAAACTACTTTAATATAAAAACTTTGATAAGTTAAAGGTAAAAGTATGGAGAGAGAGAGATATATATACAATGCAAACTCTGGTTAATGAAAACTAGAGTAGGTTTACTAATTTCAGAGGAATCAGATTTAAGAACAAGGAAACCATCAGGGTTAAAGAAGGGCATTATGCACTGACAGGTTCATTCTCCAAGAATATGTAACAATCCCAAACATGTACATGCCAAATAATAAAGAATAAAAACACATGAAGAAATAACTGATATAACAGAAAAATTGTTACAGTTGAAGACTTCAATCCTCCTCTGTTAGTAACTGGTGGGTCAAGCAGTTAGATAAACAGTAAGAACTACGTTAACAGCATTAATTAGATCAATATTATCTAATTGATATGTATAGAATACTCCATCCAACAATAGAATATACTTCTCAGGTTTACATGGAACACTCATCAAGCTAAACCAAGATTTATGTTAAAAGAACATGAATTACATAAAATATGTTCTTATACAATAATGCATTAAATTAGGAGACCAAAAACATAAAGATAGCTAGAAAATTCCCCAATATTTGGAAAGTAAACATATATTGTCTTTTAAATAATACAAGGATCAAAAAAGTCTTTTAAGAGAATATTTGGAAAGTAAACAAATATTGTCTTTTAAATAATACAAGGATCAAAAAAGTCTTTTAAGAGAA
>NC_081570.1:88099021-88120279 GCF_022355385.1 Mustela nigripes | reverse complement strand
ATTTAAAAGTATTTTGAATTAAATGAAAATAAAAATACAATTTATCAAAGATTGCAAGGTATAGCAGAATCCCAAAATCCTTAGGGATGTGGTGCTAAGAGGAAAATTTAGCATTTAATATAGCATTAAATGCATATATCAGAGAATAAAAAATATATAAAATTAATAATCTGAGTTCTTACTTTAGAAAAGTAGAAAAAGAAGAGAAAATTAAATAAAAAACTAGCAAGAGAAAAGAAATGAAATAATAGCAGAAATAAATGAACTTGAAAGCAGGAATAAAAATAGAGAACACTAATGAAACTAAAAGCTATTTTATTTAAGGATCAATAAAACTGATAAACCTCTAGCTAGGTTAACCAAGAAAAAATTTTTACTGATTGGCATTAAAAATGATAGAATATTTTAAAAACTCTATGCTCACAAATTTTATAACTTAGATGAAATAGAACTTTTTTTGTAAGTTTATATATTTACTCAATTAAAAACAGGTAAGATGAATAGCCATATGCCTTTTAAAAAGAAGTTAATAATAATAACTGAGTTAATAATTTAGAACCTTTGAAAGAAAGACAAGGAGAGAGGGAGGGAGAAAGAGAGTGAGGAAAGAAGGAAGGAAAAGAAGGAAGGAAGGAAGGAAGGAAAATAAAAAATACAAAATAAAAAAAGAAATAAACAAAGAAAAAGAGTGAAGCATTAGGCCCAGACAAATTCAACCAAATATTTAGGGGGAAGATAATACTAATTTTTCACAATCTTCCCCCAAAAAAGAAGCTATGAAACACTTCTTGACCCATTTCATCAGCTTAGCATTATCCTAATACCAAAACCTGATAAAGACTTTACATGGAAAGAAAATAACAGACCAGTATCCTTCAGGAACATCCTCAGAAAAATATTACCAATTTAGGGGCACCTGGATGGCACAGTCATTGGGTGTCTGCCTTTGGCTGGAGTCATGATCCCAGGATCCTGGAATCAAGCCCCGCATCGGGCTCCCTGCTCCACCGTTCGTCTGCTTCTCCCCCTTCCACTCCCCCTGCTTGTGTTCCCTCTCCCTGTGTCTCTCTCAGTCAAATAAATAAATAAATATATCTTTAAGAAAAAGAAAAAGAAAATATTACCAATTTAATCCAGCAATAAATAAAAAGAATAATAACTCATAACCAATGGGGTCATTGCAGGAGTGGAAGGTTGACCCAATATTTGCACATCAATATAATTTATTATATTAACACATTAATAAGAAAAACAGTTATATAAATAGATGTATAAAAGTAGTGAATAAAATTCAACATCCATTTATTAAAAAAAAACAAAAAAATTCTCAAAAAACTAGGAATTAAAGAGGGGAGTTTCTGTAACCTAATAAAGTATATATATGAAAAACATACAGCTAATGTGGTGCTTAGGGGCACCTGGATTAACACATTATCCCATAAGATCAAGCACAAAGAAGGAATGTCTGATTTTACCATTCATATTCAACATTGTATTGATTATCCTAGCTAGTACAATAAGAAAAAATAAATAAAAGATAATACAGATTGTAAATAAAGAAATGAAACTGCTGTCTTTATATATAGGCACGATGATTGCCTTTGTAGATAATCTCAAGCAATCCATAAAATAATCCTGAACTAATAGTAAAAATGCATTCCAGATTCCAGGATATAAGGCCAGGATACAAAAGGCAATGGTTTTCTATATACTAGCAATAAAAAATATAACTCAGAAATTAAAATAAGCAATACCATTTACTATATCATCTCCTCTTCTCCCTCCCAAAATACTTTTCTGACAAAATAATCAATATGCAGAAAAATATAAAACTATGATGAAAATATCAAAGAAGATCTAAATAAATATAAAGATATTTCATGTCCATGGATCAGAAGAATCAAAATTGTCTTGACACCAATTTTGCCCAACTTGATCTATATGATCAACATAGTCTCAATAGAAATTCCATCTAGCCATTTTATACATATTACTAAATTGAGTCTATAACTTATATGGAAAAGAAAAGGCCCTAAATAATACTGAATAAGAATACAGTCTGAGAAGTCACACTACTTAATTTTAAGTCTTTCTGAAAAGCTACAGTTATCAAGAACATGTGGTGTTGGTGAGAGAGTAGCTACATACGTCAGTACTATGGACTAGAATGCCCAGAAATAGACCCCCACTGCCGGTGGAAGTGTAACCTGATGAAATCACTATGGAGGGGATACTATTTATTAAATTGAACATATGCACGCCCTGTATACTCTTAAGTATCTACTCAACAGAACTCTTAGTTATGATCAAAATATATGAACATGTTTATAATAGCTGAAATGTAAATAACCTAAATTCCTAGCAATCTTAGGATGAATACATTGTGGTAGATTCATAACGGAATGCCATATTCAACAATGAAAATAACAAACTCCAATTATATGTGAATGACCTTGATGAATCTCACAAATACACTGTTGAGTGAAGAAGATAACAAATTCACAATGTATAATTCCATTTCTATAAAGTAAAAAAAAAAAAAATAGGTGAAACTGACTTATATTGTTAGAAGTTAGAATAACGGTTATCCCTTAAGGGAGAGGAATAATCAGAAGGGTCAACAGATGGCTTTTTTCACAAGGAAACAATCTCCTTTTTCCGAATGTTATAATTCTTTATCTGAGTTTAGGTTACATGGTCATGCTTACATTGTAAAAATTCTTGGAGGTCTACTTTGTTGTTGTTGTTGTTGTTTTGGTTTGTATTGCACATATGCTATACTTTAATTTAAAAAAAAAATGACAAAAAGTTCCACTGCTTTTATATCCACCAGTGTTATTTGGTAAATGCAAAATTTATTTTCCTTAAGTATTTTCCTCATGTGGAGACTGGGGCTCCTTTCAACTTAGTAAAAGTTAATGAATCTATTAAATGAGCATTACAGTTACCAAAAAGAGAAATAGAGTATTATTGTGCCAGTATCGATATAAATAGGTTTTCAAATAAACTATTTCAAAACTCACCAAAATTAGATTAATGGATCAAAGCAACACCCTCTAATATAATGTTATAATAATTTTAGAATTTTGGCCTTAAGAATCCTGTTTATCTTGAAAATGTTTCCCAGTTTGACCAGTGCTCTCATCCATTGCCACCATCCCAGCCCAAGATTCTATCACCTCTTACCTGGAATTTTATAGTGCCTCCTCCTCCTGGTCTTCCTTATTTTTATCCCTAGCCCCCTTCAGTCCATTCCCAACAAAGAAGTCAGAATGTTTGTGAAGACATACATAAATCATGTCATTGTCCAGCTCAAAATTCTCCATGGCATTCCATCTTGCCCAGATTAAAAATCAAAGTACTTAATAAAACCCTCAAGATCTCATGGTTCTCTTCACACTAGCCACACTGGTTTCCTTGTTTCTCAACGTGTGATACATACTCTTGCCTCAGGGACTTAGCACTTGTTGACCTAGCTTGGAATACTTTCCTCACCTGATTTGCTTGCTCCCTCACTTTTTTCTTGTTTTAAATATACTTTCCCAATGAAGCTTTTCTTTATCTTGCCAACTGAAATCTCACAAACACACCCCATTTTACAACCCCTTTTCCAGATGTATTTTTCCTTTGTAGCAATTTCATTCTCTAACACACAGGCCTACCCTGGAGATATTACAGATTCAATTTCCCACTACTGCAATAAAATGAGTATCATGATAAAGTGAATTGAATTAGTTTTTGGTTTCCCAATGCATATACAAGCTATGTTTATACTATGCTATAATCTTTTAAATGTGCAACTGTATTATATTCAAAAACAATGTACGTACTTTAATTTTAAATGCTTTATCACTAAAAAATGCTTTAACCGTCATTTAAGCTTTCAGTGAATTCTAATCTTTTTTCCTGGTGTAGGGTTTTATCATGATGTTGATGGCTGCTGACTGATCAGGGTGGTGGCAGCTACAGGCTGGAGTGGCTATGGCAATTTCTCATATAAGAAAACCATGAAATTTGCTGCATTGATTTTTTTCCCCACAAATGATTTATCTGCTCTGTGAAATGCTGTTTGATAGCATTTTGTTCATAGTAGAACTTTTTCCAAAATTGGAGTCAGTTCCCTCAAACCATGCTACTGCTTTATCAACAAAGTATATGTAATATTCTAAACCCTTTGTTGCATTGTCAACAATCTTCACAGGATCTTCAACAGGAGTAGACTCCATCTAAAGAAACTACCTTTATTTTCCTCATTCATAAAAAAAGACTCCTCAACCCTTAAAATATTATAAGGTTGCAGCAATTCAAATGTAATAATAATGAAAAAGTTGGAAATTTTATAAGAATTACCAAAATGTGACACAGAGACACAAAGTGAGCAAATGCTGTTGGAAAAAACGGTGGTGATTGCTCAATGAAAGGTTGCCACAGACCTTCAATTTGTAAAAAACGCAGTATCTGCAGATTGCAATAAAGTGAGGTGGGTGAAATTAGTACATATTTATTTTGTTAATTTTTAGTCTCCTGTCCTAGAAAGGAAAATCCAGATAGTAAGGGGCTTTTTGTCTGTTTCGTTTTGTTTTGCTATTACATTACCAGTGCCCTAGTCTTAGCTCTTAGTAGATACTGAACAAAATTTAGAGAACCTCTGAAGGAATATGGAGGAATATTTTATTAAATATAGACATTGTTGGCCATCTTTATCTTTTGAAATTTTATACCCAGAAATTCCAAATATCAATGTAAAAAAAAAAAAAAAAGAAGAAGAGAGCACTTTAAGAATTTCCAGAGCTTGGGCTATAGAGAGAAATTTCTAGCATGAGGTAGGCCACTAAAAATTAAAGTTATAGGCTTGGGGTTTCCGTATGTAAAGGACGTGGAAAATCATCCTAACAGACATGTAAAAAGATGAAAAATCAACAGCACTTAAGTCCATTGAAGAAGTAAGTTGACAGCAAACTGCCACCCCCAAAATTAGAGAGGCAGACAGGAAGATACAGAGAATCACAACTTACTGTAACAGAAACCATGAGCAGAGCCCATGAGCAGAGCAGATATCCCTGCAGGAACTAGTAGTACCAGCAGAGGAAAATCTAAGCTATAAGTGATGAACTGCTATAGGCTCAGTGTGGGGAATTCTGAGTCAAAAACTTCAGGGTGAGTCAGTCAAAAAAAAATCATGCTTGTAATTTTTAGCTATAGTAGCCCAACCAGATTTTCGCAGTGAATATTAGAGAAAAATCCATCCATGCTTCTGACAGGGAGAGAGGAGAAGGAACCACACTAAAACATACAACAGTATTCCATTCTTAATGAAGTGTGCTCCCTTGAGACACTGTTTTACATGAGCCCAATCTTTGGGGGTTTTATCAGAAACTGACCTACCACTGACCTGGGAGAAGAGCAATGTGTTCATTTTGCAATTCATTTGGATCTTATAATCCTTTCAGGACAATAACAGAAGTTAAAGTGGACAGGAAAACCCTAAATTAATTGCAAAATCAGTGTGCATAGCAGCAAAACAGTGAGGAAGGGTAGAGGACCAAATAGCTAAAATGTCAAATGCCTCAAAAGGGCCTGAGTTTTTACGCAAGGATGGCAAGTTAATGATCTCTAAGCTGTGAAACAAAGAGAAAATGAACTTCACCTACTGACCCTAAAGTGTGGAAAGCTCTGAGACTCAATTTCAGTCAAGCAGAGAAATGGATATGTTGTGAACTTAAGAATGAAGGGGAGTTCCTTTATCCTGATTCAGAGTTTATAAGAGCATAGTGCAGATTATGAAGAAGAGCCATTAGAGGTTATGCAAAGATATGTATAGTGTTCACAGATGAGTGTGAGTACAGACTGGAAAATGAGGCTCTAGAGGATACAGGGAATATGAAGTGCAGACAGTCTGAGATTTGCAGACACCTGCAAGATTTTAGAAGAAACAGTTTCAGTGATCCCCTGGTGTATGGGGGTATCAGTGTCAAGATCTCTAAAGGTCTTTGGGAAGACAAACACTTTTTCAAAGCTTCCTTTATCCTTATGATTTATCATATGTTTCAACTTGGGGTGTTTGGGAAAGCTTTTTTCTTTTCTTTTCCTCTCTTCTTTTCTTTTTTTTAATAAAAAGAAACAAATTTTAGTGACTTCCAGGCTGAATTCCAGCAGCTACATTGTGACTTAGAAGGAAAGAATTTGCCATCCTTCACTGAACTGCTGACCTAATCTCAACAGTCACCTACCTTTGCCATGTGATAAACAAACAAGAAATTCTTTTCTTTTATTTAAGTGGTTGTAGTTCAGTTTTCTGTTATTTGCAGCCCAAGGCAATTCTGTCTGCTGTAACTTCCATGCTCTTCTCAGGGAGAATTAATTGCTTTTCTTTGTACTTTTTCACAATGTATAATTTATTTTCCACCCATATTGTTATTTATCTTCCTCTCACATAAATTGGACATATTTTGAGGGCAAAAATGCCCTTATGTTTATACTTGTGTTGTAAGTTCTTCTCACAATATCTGTTACATAAGGAAAGTTAATAGATAATGTTAAGTTAAGAGATGAATGGTGGATCTAGTGGAAACCTATAGTTTTATCTGCCCAAGAATCAATTCTGGGAACTGCCTTTGCTTTCATACATACATGGTCACTATGAAAGTCATTTTTCTAAATTTAAAGGAAAAAAGAAAAAAAAACCTTGATCCCAGTTTGCAAAAGACTGATTCAGAGATGGGGTTCTCCACATTACTGTGCCTTTTCCTGGGCATTTGGAATACAGAACTAAGAGTCATGGAAGCAGTATCATACTATTGATAATACCTCAGTGGTACAAGTAATATTTTTGTTGTTGTTTTTGTTTTATTTGTTTTGTTTTGCTAAGGACCAGAATTTACTCTAATTACCACGTGTCCTAATACTTGCTTGAATCACTTTCTCTTGGATTCAGAAAGATACTGATGAATTTCTTTATCAGTAATTACTTTAAATGTAAATGATATAATTTACCTATCAAAACACTGAAATTGACAGAATGATTTTTTTTTTAAAAGATTCAACTAATGTTGTCTACAAGAGACTCACTTTAAATCCAAAGACACAAGTAGGTTGAAAATGAAACAATGGTAGTCAGCTTGGACTGCTATAAGACATTACTACTGAGTGGGTGGTTTAAACAACAGTTATTTCTCACAGTTCTAGAATCTGAAATTTTCAAAATCAAGTTGTTGGCAAATCTGGCGTCTGGTGAGGTCCTACTTCCTGGTTTCACCAAACAGTAGAGTCTCAAAATAAATGACACAAATATTAACATAATTGAAAGAGGAAATATACAGTCCTGCAATAAGAGTTGGGAGACCTTAATAATCCACTTTCAATAATGAACAGAGCATCTAGACAAAAGACTAAAGAAAATAGAGACTTGACCAACATTATGAATTGACTAAGCCTAAAAGACATAAAAAGCATTCTGCTCAACAAACCACAGTACATACTCTTCTAAAATGCACATGAAACATTCTTCAGGATAAAACACTTTTTAGGCCACAAAAGAGAACTCAATAAATTTTAGAAGATTTATAGCATATAAAGTATTTTCTTAGAACACAAATGATGAAGCTAGAATTCAACAACAGAAGGAAAACTATACAGATATGTGGAAATTAAATAATACATTCTTTAAAAAAAAATTGTTTATCTGAGAGAGAGAGAAAGTAGAGGAAAGGGCAGAGAGAGAATCTCAAGCAGACTCCCCTCTACACATGCAGTCTGATACTCAGTTTCCACGATACTGAGTATCATGATAGATCTCAGTATCCATGAGCCAAAATCATGTGTTGGTCACTTAACCTACTGAGCCACTCAGGTGCCCCTAAACAACATAGTCTTTTTTTTTTAATATTTTATTTATTTACTTGACAGACAAAGATCACAAGTAGGCAGAGAGATAGGAAGAGAGAAAGGGGAGAAGCAGGCTCCCTGTTGAGCAGAGAGACTATGTAGGGCTCGATCCCAGGACCCTGTTTTTACCCACTGGGCCACCCAGGCACCCCTAAACAACATATTCTTAACAATTGTGTCAAAAGAAGAAATCATGGGGAAAATAAGAAAATACTTATAAACTTATCAAAACAAAACAGAATATTCCAATATTTGTGGGATAGAGTGAAAACAACATTCTGAGTGAAATTTATAGCACTAAAAAGCATACTTTATAAAAGAAGACTGCAAATCTGATAGCATAACACCTTAAAGAATTAAGGGGAAAAAAAGGCAAACTAAACCAAAAGCTAGCAGAAGAAAGGAAATAATAAAGACTGAAATGGATATGATCGAGAATAGAAAAACAGAAAAAAGAATCAGTGGAAGCAAAAGTTGGTTCTTTGGAAAGGTCAACAAAATAGACAGACTTTAGCCAGAATGATGGGGGGGGGGGGGGAAGAGATGCAAATAACTAAAATCAGAGATGAAACCATGAATATTAGTACTGTTCTTACAAAAAGAAAAAGCCTTATAATATAATAGTATAAAAAATTATGCCAATGAATTAAACAATCTAAATGAAATAGATAAATTCTTAGAGACACAAAAATTACCTAAACAAACAGAAAATCTGAACAGACCCATAAAAAGTAAAAAGATTGAATCAGTAATGAAAGCATTCAAGAAAGAAAAG
The DNA here is from genome assembly GCF_022355385.1 of Mustela nigripes. Lineage (NCBI taxonomy): Eukaryota > Metazoa > Chordata > Mammalia > Carnivora > Mustelidae > Mustela > Mustela nigripes. The sequence continues at coordinate 88,111,620 of NC_081570.1, read as the reverse complement.
TCAATGATCTATGGCTTTGATGGTTAAGTCATCAAATATTTAAAGAGTACACAGTAATTTTTCTCTACTATTCAAAAACCTAGAAGGGAACACTGTATAACTTATTTTACAAGGCAAGCATTATCCTGATACCAAAGCCAGATAAAGACACCATAAGAAAACTAGTCCTTAAAAATATAGATGCAAAAACATCAAAATACTAGCAAACCTAATCCTATAGTGTACTAAAAAGATTATGCACAATTACCAAATGGACTTTATCCCAAGAATATGAGGGAGTTATCCCCATATTAATAGATCAAAATTTTAAAAATCACATGATCATCTCAACTGACAGAAGAACCATTCAATAAAATTCATAATTTTATTATAAAAAATCAGAAAACTAAAAATGGAGAATTTCTTCAACATGATTAAGGGCATTTATATAAAAACATAGTTCAATAGTGAAAGACTGAAAACTTTCTACCTAACATCAGGAACAAGACAAAGATGCCTGATTTTACACATTTTACTGGAAGTTACAGCCAGAGCAACTAGGCAGTAAAAAAGTGACATAAAAATAAAAGACATCCAAATTGGAAAGCAAGAAGTAAAACTAACTCTATCCACAGATAACATAGTTCTATCTACATAGAAACTACTAGAACTAATAAGTGAATTTAAAGAATTTGCAAGGCCACCTGGGTGGTTCAGTTGGTGGTTAAGCGTCTGCCTTCAGCTCAGGTCATGATCTCAGGGTCCTGGGATCAAGCCCCACATAGGGCTCTCCACTCAGTGGGGAGCCTGCTTCTCCCTCTCCCTCTGCCTGCCTCTCTGCCCACTTGTGATCTCTTTCTCTCTGTGTCAGATAAATGAGTAAAATCTTAAAAAAAAAAAAAAAAATGTTTGCAAGGTCCATGATCAGCACACAAATATCAGTTGTGATTGTACACACCAGCTAAGAACAATCCAAAAAGGAAATTAACAAATAAATTCCATTTACAATGACATCCAAAATAATAAAATATCCATGAATAATTTAACCAAAAAGATGATAGAGTTGAATACTAAAAACTACAAAATACTCTATTTTCAATATTGTAATTTTCTGAGAGGTTAAAGAAAATCTACATAAGTAGAAAGGTATACCATGTCCATGGATCTTAACATTTTTAAGGTAGTAATGTTTCCCAAAGTGATCTACAGATATGGTTCAATCCTTATCAATGGCAATAGTCTCTTTGCCAAATGGAAAAGTTGGAACTCTGATTCATATAGAATTGCAGGTGGCCATAAATAGCCAAAATGATACTGAAAAAGCAAAGTTGGAAGATTCATATAGTTTTCAACTTCAAAACTTACTACAAAGCTACAGTAAACAATGCAATGTACTACTGGCAAAAGCATAGACATAGTGACCTGTGGAATAAAACTGAAATACAGAAATAAACCCATATATCTATGGCAAATTGATTTTGACAAAGAAGACAAGACGCTTCATGAGGAAATAAAAGTCTCTTCAACAAATGGGGCTGAAACAACTGGATACCCACATGCAAAAAATAAAGTTGGGATCCTACCCCATATCATATAAAAACATTAATTCAAAAATAGATTAATTAAAGGAGCTAAAATTACAAAGATCTTAGATAAAAACATGAGGATAAATCTGTATGATTTTGCCAATGAATTCTTAGATATGACACCAAAATCATTAACAACAAAAGAAAACATAGATAAATTAGGCTTCATGAGAACAAAAAGCTCTGTGTCTCAAAAGATGCATTATAAAGAAAGTGAAAAGACAACCTACAGAATAAAAGAAAATATCCATAAATCATATATCTGACAATGTATAGAATGTATAAGGAGCTCTTATACCTCAACAACAAAGCCAAACCATTTAAAAATTGGTGAATGGCTTAAGTAAGCAATCCTTCTAAGACTACAAATTGCCAACAGGTACATGAAAAATGCTCAACGTCATCAGTCATTAGGGAAATTTAAATCAAAAATACAGTGAGATCTCACTTCTTAACTACTAGAACGGATATGATAATAAAAAATGAAAACAAGGGGCACCTGGGTGGCTCAGTGGGTTAAGCTGCTGCCTTCGGCTCAGGTCATGATCTCAGGGTCCTGGGATCAAGTCCCGCATCGGGCTCTCTGCTCAGCGGGGAGCCTGCTTCCTCCTCTCTCTCTCGGCCTGCCTCTCTGCCTACTTGTGATCTCTCTCTGTCAAATAAATAAATAAAATATTAAAAAAAAAAATGAAAACAAGTATGGTGATAAGGTGGAGTAATTAGAACCAAGTCTCATACTTTGTTGGTGGGAATGTTAACTTTTTAGCTGCTATAGAAAATAGTTTGGTAGTTCTCAGAAAGAAAAACACAGAATTCTTATATAACCCCACAATTCTGTGCCTAAATACATATCCAAAAGATTTGAAACAGGTACTACAACAAATAAATGTACACACATGTTCATAGCAGCACTATTTACAATAGCCAAAATGTGGAAATATCCCAAATGTCTATCAAGAGATGAAAGGATAAACAGATTGTAATGTATACATTATTTGGCCATAAAAACAAATGAAATACTGATACATACTGCAATGTGGGTAAACCTTAAAATATTATGCTAAATGAAAGAAACTAGACATACAAGATCTTGTATGATTTATTTATATAAAATATCTAGAAGAGTTAAATCTATAGAAAGAAAGCATTTTTGTGTTGCCATGAGTTGGGTAGATTAGAGGACATGCTTAATCAGTATGGGCTGTCCTTTTGGAATGAAGAAAATAGTTTGGAGCTATATAGAAGTGCTGGTTGCACAACACTGTGTACTAAATATCACTGAATTGTTCAGTTTAAAATGGTCAGTTCTGTGTTATAGAAATTTCACCTCAATTTAAAACAATTTCATACCATTTGGTAAGACTTTTATTTTTTCCTTTCTTCTTGCTGTAGTAAGATGGCTTAGATTATACTAGTAAAACAATATGTCTCAAATACTTACCAGAAAGTACTTTAGAAGAAACATAAAATAGTGCCAAAAATTTGGAGAAGAAATTCAAACAAACTGCACAGCACCAGGGTTTCTGTTGAAGGAAAGTTCAGATGTTTCTAACGTTTCTCAGGTTATGATGATGGTACAATCTGCCTCAATAATAAAACTGAAAAGACAAATGTTTTGTGTGTGGTCAGTAAAAGAAAGATGCACTGGAGATTATTTAAAAGAATCTTTAATAAAAATAAAGTTTCTTGAAAAAACCGTTTAAGCATAACCATTTTAGTAACCCGATTTGAAAGCAATAAAGACAAGATAATTTTGAAGTTATGTTCAGCAATATTACTATATGAAATATTCATTTTCAAAATCATTCACAAACCACTGCAGTAAAGCATTGTAGCTGAAAAGACACAAAGAGGTCATCAATGCAGTTAATTTCAATTAAAAAGACTTTTAAAATATAGTCAACTGTAAAATATACCATCTCTTTCCCTCTTTCGTTTATGATGTATGCAAAGCAAATATTTTAATTCATCTAAACATGGAAAGGTAAGAAAACAACAGCTCACCTATTTTTATAAATAATATTTATTATAACACATACAAAAATATAGTTGACTTATTGTAATACTTAATCTGTGAGGGGGAGCAACATAAAAATATCTGGTGGCAAAGTATTTGAAAGAACTGTGAACACAATAACACATTTTTTCTTTTATCTCCGCTAAAGTTTAGATTTGCTGAACTTCTTTTTTAAAGATTTTATTTATTTATTTGAGAGAGAAAATGCACAAGCTGGGGGGGGGTGCAGGGAGCCCACCACTGTGGGGCAAGAACATCGCTGAGTTCAAGAAAAACATTCACCTAAGTCATGGGTAGAGAGGAAGAGTAAATATTATTAATACTTAGAGTAGACTCTTTCCACTCACAGCAATTAAAGTATCAAGATAAATTAAATGTAGAACCATATATCTCATATTTTATGAAGCAACCTATAAAGTCAACATTTTAAAAAATAATGAATTCATTTCTATCATATGCCTCCCATTGACAATATTATTGATATTTTATACTTTAGAGAGACCAAATATCAAGATAATAGTAATGAGGTGACATTAGCAGGTTAATAGAACAAGAAGTTCCAACCCTTATTCCTCCACAGAAACACTGATACAACAATTATATTTGGGCCAAAATGGCTTTAAGCGAAATCCAGAATACAGGTAAGAAGTTGCAGCACCTCTAGAACCTAAGGCTGTAAAAAGTCACACCAAGATATATAAGAAGAGCAAATTCACTTTGCCTGAATTAGCTCTTCTCTCAAACCAGTTAGTTCTGTTCCAAGAAGGTCTCCTTGGCCTGTGACCTCTCCCTCAAGGATAAAGTGAGAGTCGGATGCATTTCTGTCTGGTCTCCTGGCTTTGTGATGTGCTTCTCTGAAGGGCTGGTTTCTATTTTACCTCAATACTGAGCATCGAAAAGTCAGCAGAGCCTAGATACCAGGGACAGCTAGGAACAAAGAGAAAGAAGTGGGTTTCCCCATACAGCAAACACTGCTCAGTAAAACTGGGTAAAGCTGCAAAGCATTTGAGGTCTTCCCTCTCAAAGGAAGGGAGAAAGTAAAATGATTCTGTTCTAGTCTTTTAGTCTGCTCCTTCAGGGGCTGGTTTTGATCTCACTTCATTGTAAGTGCTGAAGGACTGGCAGAACTGGAACACGTGGGACAGCTAGCAACAAAGGAAAAGAAATTGTTTCCTCCTACAGCTGGCACGGCTCTGAGAGTTTGGGAATGGGTACTGTGTCTTCAAATGAGCAGATACCAGTACAACTCTACAAGAAACACGAAGAATAGGGAAAATAGACCACAATCAAAAGGGAAAAAATCAGTCTCCTATAACTGACCTAAAGTAAATGAAGATTTATGAATTACTAGATAAACAATTCAAGTGGATGGCCTAAAAGTAGTTTAGTGAGTTACAGGAAAACACGGATAGACAATTAAAATAATAATCAGGAAAATGATACATGAACAAAATGAGAATACCAGCAAAGAGATGTAAACTCTAGTAAAAAAAGCAAACAAAAATAGTGGAGTCGAAAAATACAATAACTGAAATTCACTGAGGATTTCAACAGACTGAACAGGCAGAAGAAAAAAATCAACAAGCTTGAAGGCAAGTCATTTAAAGTTATTCAGTCAGAGGAGCAAAAAACAAAACAAAACAAAACACCAATGAAAAGAAGTGAAGAAATCCTAAGAGGGTCATAAGATCAATAAGTAAACTAATATATACATTATAGGATACCCAAAGGGAAAAGAGAGAAAGAGGAAGGGGGAAAAAGTCTATTTAGAGAAATAATAGATGGAAACTCCCCAAATCTGTGGAGGGAAATAAACATCCAGATTTATGAAGTTCAGACAGACTGAATTAAAGAAGTTACATACACCAAAATGCATTTAATCAAATTGTTAGAAATCAGAGAGAATTTTTAAAGCAGCAAGAGAAAAGTGATTCATTATATACAAGGAAGTCTCCATAAGCTTATTGGCAGCTTTCTTGGCAGAAATCTTACAGGCCAGGAGAAAGTGGATGATACCTTCCAAGTGCTGACAGAAAAAAACTTGCAGCTAGGGTTACAATACCTGGTAATGCTGTTCTTCAGAAATGAAGAAGAAATAAAAATTTTCCCAAACAAAAGTTGAGGGAGTTCATCACCACTGACCTACCTTACATTAAATGATAAAGGGATTTCTTCAAATTCAAACAAAAAGACATTAATTATTAACATGAATATGAAAGGATAAAGTCACATATATAAAGACAAATATATACAGATATATAATCAATTCAGAATGCTCTAACTCACCTTTAACTCTAGTATAAAAGTTAAAAGACAAAATAATAACTATAATGATAACTAGTTAATGGAAAAATATAAAATATGCAAATAGCAACATCAATAACAAAGTACGGTTGGGGAATAAAAAAATAGAATTTTTGTATGTGAGTGAATTTAAGTTGTTACTGGCTTAAAAATGCTGTTCTAAATATGAGATTCATGTAATTTCCATGTGTGATATTGTGATGGATAAGTGTATATTTTATCTTTTTTTTTTTTAAGATTTTATTTATTTATTTGACAGAGAGAGATCACAAGTAGGCAGAGTCAGGCAGAGAGAGAAGGGGAAGCAGGCTCCCCGCTGAGCAGAGAGCCCGATGCAGGGCTTGATCCCAGGACACTGAGATCATGACCTGAGCAGAAGGCAGGGGCTTAATCCACTGAGCCACCCAGGCGCCCCATAAGTGTATATTTTATCTTGATCCCCATTTCTGTCAGAAAGCTCATAAACCCCTTGGGATTTCCTAAAGTGAGGAGCACCATAAAGGTACCTTTTGTTGTGCTAATGAGATGACTTTTAGAACTCACCTAAGGATGGGGGCTCATTGCCAGGGGAGTTAACTGTGTGATTAGAGGGTTGGATCTTTAATCCCACTCCTCACCCTCTGGGAAGGGAGAGGGGCTGTAGATTTAGTCCAGGCACCAGTGGTTAATGATTTAATCAGTCATGCATGCCTAATGAAGCTTCCATAAAAATCCAAACCTAAGCGCGAAAGAGGGCTTCTAGGCTGATCAACAAGTGGCAGTACTGGAGAGTGGTACACCTGGAGAGGGCCTGGAAACTCCACACTCTTACCCAAACTTTGCCCTGTATATCCTCCCCATTTGGCTGTTCCTGAGTTATATTCTTTGTAATAAACTGGTGATCTTGTAAGTAAAAAAAAAAAAAAAAAATTACTGTGAGTTCTGAGTTGCTTTAGCAAATTAATTAAACCAAAGCAGGGGGCCCTTGGAACCTCCAGTCCATAGCCAGTCAGCAAAAGCACAGGTAATATCCTGTATATGTGACTGGCACCTGAAGTGAGGAGAGCTGGGTGAAATCTTAGAGGACTAAGCCTTTAACTTGTAGGATCTGATGCTATTTCCAGGTAATGTCAGAATTTAACTAAATTATAAAACCTTGAGCTGGTGTCAGAAAATATCTTGTGGATATGTGGAAACCCTCCCCCACCCACTCACACCCCACGTGTAGGGTGGCTATACTTAATACAAGAAATAAATAGATCTTAAGTAAAAAAAAAAAAACTGTCACAAGAGATCAAGAAAGTCATTACATAATGAGTCAACTTACCAGAAAGATATTAAAATTGTAAATACATATGCACCCAGTTTCTGAGCATCTAATATATAAGGCAAATAGTAACAGAACTTAAGAGAGAAATAAACAGGAATACAATAATTGTATTTTTATTACTAACAATAACATTATTTTTGTGTTATTTTATATATAATAAAACTATTTAAAAAATTATTGAAGGAGACTTCAATATCCCACACTCAACAATGGATAGATTAACCAGATAGAAAATCAAAAAGGAACTGCAGAGTCAAACAACATTTTAGACCAAATAAACATAACAGACAAATAAAGACTATTCCATTCGAGATTATAATACACATTCTCCTTGAGTACACACCGAACTTTATCAAAGATAGCTCACATATTAAGCCATAAAACAAGTCTTAAAATGTTTAAGAAAATTGAAGTCATATAAGTATCTTTTCCAACCACAACAGCATGAAGTAGAAAGCAGTAGGAGAAAAATTGGGAAATTCACAAGTATGTGGAAGTCAAATAATACATTTCTGAAGAGGGACACCTGGGTGGCTCAGTCGGTTAAGCGGCTGCCTTCAACTCAGGTCATGATCCCAGAGTCCTGGGATCGAGTCCTGCATCAGGCTCCTTGCTCCGTGGGGAGCCTGCCTTTCCTTCTGCCTCTGCCTGCCACTCCACCTGCCTGTGCTCTCTCTCTCACTCTAACAAATAAATAAATAAAATCTTAAAAAAAAAATACATCTCTGAAGAACCAACTGGTCAAAGAAAAAATTAAAAGGGAGATAAATATTTTTAGACAAATTAACATAAAAAACACCCTACTAAAATTTATGGGATTCAGCAAAATTGGTACTAAGAGGGAAGTTTGTAATGATAAATGCCTATATTAAGAAAGAAAAAGATGTCAAATAAAAAATCTACATCTCAAGGAACAAGAAAAAGAACAAACTGAGCCCAAAGTTTGTAGAAGGAAGGAAATAATAAAAGAGCAGAAATAAATGAAAAACAGACTAGAAGGACAATAGGAAAAATCAACGAAACGGGAAAAAAAGAAGACTGAAGTAAAATTATAAATGACAGAGAACAACTGATACAACAAAAATTCATGAGAGAATACAATGAACAATTATATGCCAACAAATTAGGTAACTTAGAAAGAGAGGATAAATTCCTAGAAACATACAATCAGCGATGAGTGAACCATTTAGAAGTACAAGATAAGGGGCGCCTGGGTGGCTCAGTGGGTTAAAGCCTCTGCCTTTGGCTCAGGTCATGATCCCAGGGTCCTGGGATGGAGCCACGCATCAGGCTCTCTGTTCAGCAGGGAGCCTACTTCCTCCTCTCTCTCTCTCTGCCAGTCTCTCTGCCTACTTGTGATCTCTGTCTGTCAAATAAATAAATAAATTCTTTAAAAAAAAGAAGAAGAAGAAGAAGAAGTACAAGATAAGAGCAGACTAGGGGCGTGTGGGTGGCTCATCTGCCTTCAGCTCAGGTTATGATTCCAGGGTCCTAGGATCAACTCTACAGCATGGGGCTCCCTGCTCAGCAGAAGCTTGCTTCTCCCTCTCCCATTCTCCTTGTTTGTGTTCTCTCTCTTACTGTGTCTCTGTGAAATAAATAAAATCTTAAAAAAAAAAAAAACAGACTTGTAACAAGTAAGGAGATTGAATCAGTAATCAAAAACATGCCAACAAAGCAAGCTAGCTACAGATAGCAACAGATAGCTACACTGGGGAATATGTAGCAAACATTTAAAGAAAAATAAATGCCAGTCTTTCCAAAAAATTAAAGGGAAGGAATTCATAAAACTGCCATTACCCTGACACCGAAGTCAGACAATAATACAAGAAAAGAAAATTATAAGCCAATTCCTGCTCAATATAGATCGAAAAATACTCAACAAAATTCTAGCAACCAAATTCAACAGCACAGTAAAAGGCTCATACACCATGATCAGGTGGAATTTATCCCTTGGATGAAATGATGGTTCAACATATGCAAATGAATAAATGTGATACACTGCATTAAAAGAATCAAAGATATAAACCATATGATCATCTCAGAGATGTGAATAAAGCATCTGACAAAATTCAACACCCATCCATGATTAAGAACTCTCAAGATATTGAGAACACAGGGTACTTAGCTCAACATATTAAAGGTCATATATGAACAGTTCACAGCTTATACCAGAGTCAAAGTGAAAAGCTGCTACCTTTTCCTCTAAGATCAAGAACAAGACAAAGATGTCCACTATCGTCACTTCTATTCAAGTCAGCTTCTATTCAGACTGAGAGTCATAACCAGAGCAATTTTTAAGAAAAAAATGGGGGGGGGGCGCGCCTGGGTGGCCCAGGGGTTAAAGCCTCTGCCTTTGTCTTGGGTCATGATCCCAGGGTCCTGGGATAGAGCCCCGCATCGGGCTCTCTGCTCTGCATAGAGCCTGCTTCCCTCTCTCTCTCTGCCTGCCTCTCTGCCTACTTGTGATCTTTGTTAAATAAATAAATAAAATCTTAAAAAAACATTTAAAAAAGGGGGGGGGTGTTATCCAAATCAGAAAGGAGGAAGTAAAATTGTCTGTTTGTAGACAATATGATATCATAAATAGAAAACTCTAAAAACTCCGTTCAAAGTCTGTCAGAACTAATAAGCTAATTCAGTAAGGTTGTAGCATATAGAATCAACATACTAAAATCAGTTGTTTCTACACACTAACAATGAACTATCCAGAAAGAAATTAAGAAACAATCTTATTTAAAGTAGCATCAAACACAATTAAATACTTAGAAATAAACTTAACCAAAGAGATACAACATTTTTAAGCTAAGTTATAATACATTGATGTAAGAAATTAAGGAAAACACAAATAATGGAAAAACATCCATGTTTATGATTGTTAAAATGCCACACAAGCCAAAGCAATCTACAGGTTCAATGGTATTTCCATCAAAATTCCAATGGCATTTTTACTGAAATAGAAAAAAATATACTTAAAATTCATATAGAACTACAAGACCCAAATAGCCAATGTGATCTTGAAAAACAAAGCTGAAGATATTATACTTCCTGATTTTGAAATATATTACACAGCTTAATATTTAGAATGGTATGGTACTGATGAAGTTTTAGAATGTAAGTGAGGTCCAGAGCTGCCGGCCAAGAAAGAATTCTTAAGATGTCTCTGGTGCAAAAAGGTGATTTATTAAAGCATGGGGACAGGACCCGTGGGCAGAAAGAGCAGCATGCTACCCCCGGGTCATGAGGGGTGGTAGGTTATGTACAATGGGGTTGGAAAGGGGAAACCCACCAGGGTAACCCATATGTACTTGACATGGACAAAATTCCACATGTCCAACAACCCATTTGATTTTGTAGTTCAGCATAATGCTAGTCTACTATAGAAAGGAACTGTCAGTTAAGATAGGTGAAAAGAAGATAAAGATAGCATACACAACGTTCATTTGGTTTGAAGAGGAGTTTGAGGTCTTCTGTGGGTTCACAGGAGTAAGAAGGCATATTAGTTTGCTCACTGGGTTCCTGTGAAGGAAGTACAGGTTTTATTCTAGATATATAGATCCATGAAAAGTGTCCTAGTTTTCCTGCATTGGGAGTACATAGTATGACCTGATATGGACCTTTCCATTTTGGATTTAGGTTTTCTGCTGTATCTGACCTCCAATTTTTTAAATAAATCATATGTCTGGGATTTATATGGGGTGGGTTTTCAGTTATAGTTAAATCAGGATTGGGGGGTATATGATTAGTATATTCATTGAGTAACTTATGAGTTAAACCAGCTCCCAGTGAATAATTTAATAAATTATAATTGCATCTAATAACAGATCTACAGAAAGAAATGGTTTATCATATAATAACTCAAAAGGGCTGAGTCCTAGAGGTTGTTTTTGAGCAGTTCTTACCCTGAGAAGTCCTATTGGTAAGAGAGTAACCCGATTTTCCTGGGTTTCTAGACTAAGCTTTGTAAGATGGCATTTTAAAGTATGATTAGTTTTTTCTACTTTCCCAGAGGATTGTGGGTGCCAGGCTGGATGCAAGAAATATTTAATTTTAAGGTTTGGGCTATTTGTTGAGTTATTTGAGCAGTAAAAGAAGGGCCATTGTCACTCTGAAGAGATCAAGGAAGGCCAAATCTGGGGATAATTTCTCACAAGAAAATCATAGTGATTTCTAGGGCTCTTTCAGTTTTACGTGGAAAGGCCTTGACCCATCTGGTGGAGATATCAACAAACACTAATAGATATTTACAGCCTTTGCAAGGTGGCATTTGTGTGAAATCAAGTTGCCAGTCCTCTCCTGGATAGGATCCACGCCTTTGGACTGGTTTTAAAAGAGGGGAAGGGTGAGCTGCACTTCCCAGATTTACTTGGGCATCGACAATTACAGGATCAGCAAACCTGTTTTACTGTGCCTGTCAAATTTACTCCATTGAATATACTTTTAATTAAATGTTTTAAAGCATCTTTGTCCAAATGAGTAGCCTAGTGTAGGCCCTGTGTTATCTTCCATTGACGAATTTTGGGTATAAAAAATTTTCCCTCATTGTTAACAAGCCAGTCCTGTGTGGTTTTAGTTTATCCTCGCTCCTGAGCAATGTGAATTTCTTGGTCTGAATAGACGGGAGTTATGGATCCCATTGGAGTTAAGACTGATATCTGTTTTCTGTTTGCTGCCTCTTTGGCTGCACAGTCTGCTAAATTGTTTCTTGTAGATTCTAAGGTCATATCCTTTTGATGTCCTTTGAGGTGAATCACAGCTACCTCCTTGGGCAGATCTGCAACCTCAAGAAAGGTAATGATTTCAGACCCAGATTGGATTGGGGAGTTATGGTTTGATAGCAATCCCCTTTCTTTTCAAATAGATGCATGAGCACACAGTACCAGAAAGGCATACTTGGATTCAGTATAATGTTAATTTTTAGACCTTTTGCCAATTGAGTGAGTGCTATCATTTCAGCTTTGGGGGCAGAAATATTTATTGGAAGGGGTTTTACCTCAATAGTGTGTTGTTTTTTTTAAGATTTTATCTTTTTATTTGACACAGAGAAATCACAAGTAAGCAGAGGGGCAGGCAGAGAGAGAGGGGGAAGCAGGCTCCCGGCTGAACAGAGAGCCTCACATGGGGCTCAATCCTAGGACCTGGGATCATGACCTGAGCCAAAGGCAGATGCTGAACAACTGAGCCACCTTGCCTCAATAGTTTTAATCAGACTAACTAGCATATCCAGCCCTTTTTTCTCCCTTATCCATGAAGTTACTACCATCAGTAAACTAATTATCATCTGCATTTTTTTTAATAATTTTTTATTTTTTATAAACATATATTTTTATTCCCAGGGGTACAGGTCTGTGAATCACCAGGTTTACACACTTCACAGCACTCACCAAAGCACATACCCTCCCAT
>NC_081570.1:87973295-88094021 GCF_022355385.1 Mustela nigripes | reverse complement strand
ATCAGGTGTTTGCAATCTTTAGATAAGCTATCTAGCTGATCTCCGGCTAGCTGAAGTAGTCTCAGCCTGCTACTTCTCCGCCATCTTGACTCCTCCCCCTATCATCTGCATTTTTAATAGGGGAGTCTTTTAAGTCTGGCCTGCTAGAATAGACAAGATCAATGATTTCTGAATAGTCATGTTCTAGAGAGGTACGATGATCAGGTCCACGCATAAGAGTAGCTCAGTTTAAAGGCTGACAGGTTTTAAGTATTACTTCAGATATATCTAAAAGCATAGGGGCGCCTGGGTGGCTCAGTGGGTTAAAGCCTCTGCCTTCGGCTCAGGTCATGATCTCAGGGTCCTGGGATTGAGCCTCGCATCGGGCTCTCTGCTCAGCAAGGAGCCTGCTTCCTCCTCTCTCTCTACCTGCCTCTCTGCCTACTTGTGATCTTTCTCTCTGTCAAATAAATAATAAATAAAATCTAAAAAAATAAATAAAATTAAAAAGGGAAATAAAAATAAAAATAAAACATAGCCAGGTACCTAGGAAGGTGACCTTCCATCATCCATTGCTGGCCCTTGGTCTCTAAGACATTCCAGACCTGACATGAAGTCATTACGGTCAGAGACTGTCCCATCATGAGCTTTGAGGCTTCTTCTACCAGGAGGGCTGTGGCAGTCAATGCTCAGACAAGTGGGCCACCCTTGGGCTACATTGTCAAGTGACTTTGAAAAACAGCTCACCAGTCTTGTTTCATTCCTGATTTTTAGGTGAGAACTCCCAAGGCTTGGCTTTGCTTTTCTGCTATGCATAGAGTGAAAGGTTTTTCTAAATTTGGTGACACCAAAGCTGGAAATGACAGAAGTTTAGCTTTTAATGTTTGAAAGGCCATTTGCTGGGCTTTAGTCCAGAGCAAAGTTTTCTCATCGGGACTTTTAACAGAATCATACAATGGTTTGGCTAAGAGTCCAAATCCCAGAATCCACAGGTGGCAAAAACCTGACATACCTAGAAAAGTGCAGAGTTGTTTTTTGTTTTTTGTTTTGTTTTGTTTTTGTAGTCAGAGGCTCAAGATCCAGTATGGATTTTTTTCTGTCAGTAGCTAGAATATGGTGACCTGGTGTCAGTTCATATCCTAAATAGTATACCTTTTGTTGAGATATTTGTGCCTCTTTAGGGGATACATGATACCCTCTATCTTAAGTAAAGTTATAGAATTTTTATCAGATGTCTCCTTCGTGGGACTACAGATTAGAATGTCATCTACATATTGAATTATTGTCCCCTCAGACACGGATGTATCACGGAGATCTTTGCTAAGTGCAGCTCCAACTATATGAGGACTGGTTTTAAATCCTTGTGGCAAAACTGTCCAGGTTAACTGAGCAGCCTATGGGCTTGAAGTTGAGGTCCGTTCAAAGGCAAGCATCTGCATTTCCTCGCTCGGTGGAATGTTTAAAAAAAAAAAAAAAGGCATCTTTTAAGTCAAGTACTGTAAACCAGCTGGTGTCACCAGGTACGTGGGTGAAAGTAGTGTATAGATTTGGCACTATGGGATGAATAGGTGTTACTGTCTCATTTATAGCTCTTAAGTCTTGTACCATCCAATATTCCCCATTTGTCTTTTTTACTGGTAAAATTGGGGTGTTATAAGGAGATTGACAAGGTCAATATACCAGGTCTCAAAAACTTATCAATAAGTGGTTGCAACCCAGCTTTGGCCTCAGGTTTTAGAGGATATTGTTTTTTATGAGGTATACTCATTGGTCTTTTAAGGTCACCTTGACTGGTTGGGCTGTAAGAACCCATCCTGGGATATTACAATACCATACCTGTGGATTTACTTTCTTCCAGACATTGGAAGGGATAGTAAGGTATGGTTTTAGCTCTCCAGAAGTTCAAGAGAACAAGCCATCCCCCTCTACAGTAAGAGCAAATCGGCTACCTTGTTTATACATTAAGTCTCATCAGAGTCATGGAGTGGGACAGTATGGAAGGACTAGAAAAACATGAATGACCAATTGGCTTTTGTATTTATAGGTTAAGGGCATTATCTGATGGCATGTTTTAGTTTCCCCTTCTATGCCAACAACCTTAAGGTTAGAAAAACAAGGAGGGCTGGAGTTTTGAATAAGGACAGAGTAAGTGTCTCTTGTACCAATAAGAAAATTGATAAACTTACTCCCACATCCAGGATAACCCGAGGCTCAGTCATCTTGATGTCAAAAGGAGGTGGACCAGCCTCAGGGCACCGTAATGCCAGTTGCTCCAGCTTCGACACTCGGGTGGGGAAGTGAGTTCCTGTCTTCCTCTCTCTCTGGAGAGGACAACAGTCTCTCTCATCCAATGTCCTGTTTCTTTACAGACAGAACATGACCCTGGTGGAGAGCACTTGTTTGGACATTCTCTGCTCCAGTGTCTGATCTAGCCACATTTATAGCATGGGAATTTACCCCGTTTTCTGTCTGTTACCAGCCTTTTCTTTTGACCCTGGTTAGTCTGGTGCTGTGGAGAATCCGCAATAACAGCAGCCACTATTGGAGCCTGTATCTTACCCTGTAATTTAGTTACCCGGTCCTTTTCTTGCCTTAAGGCCATATCTCTATTATTAAAGACTTCAGTTGCTATTTCTAGTAGGTGCTGGATAGGAGTTTGAGGACCTAAAGCCATTTTAGTTAGTTTTCCGTGGATGTCAGGTGCCGACTGGCTTCTAAAATGCATATTTAGTATGGTTACTCCCTTGGGTGAGGCTGGGTCCAAATTTGTATATTTACAGATGGCCTCTATCAATCACCCCTGAAATAAAGCTGGATTTTCGCCAGTTTCTTGTGTAACTTCCTGAAGCTTATCAAAGTTTACAGGTTTTGAAATCCTTTTTTCATTCCTTCTATTAAAGAAGTGATCATATGGTCTCGTTTTTCTCTCCCTGGACTCTCCTCCTGATAGTTCCAGTATTGTTCAGTGCTAGGGACAGCAGCACCCCCAGCTGGGTAACGTTCCCTATCTCTCATCGCCAGTTCCTCAGCGAACTCTTGTGCTCCCTCCCAGATCTGTTTCTTTTCCTCAGGGGTGCAACAATGAGTTAAAATGATACATATATCCTTCCAGGTCAAATCAAACATAATAGATACTTCTTGCGAGCCTTCAATAGATTGAGAGGGATTTTCAGAATATCATCCTAATTGTTGTTTTACCTTAGCCAGGTCTGCCACGGAGAATAGGACAGGGACCCTATCTGTGCCCACTTCTCCATTAGCAACTTGCCTAGGCAGATGCATCCCATACTTAGATGGAGCTCCTGGAAGATAAAGAGTCCCACTCCTGCTATGTCCAGCTGGGATGGGAGTAGAGGGCTCTTGAGGTTTATAAGGAGGAGGGACAGCAACAGAGCCAGTGTCCTCTTTCTTTATACTGGCTGGCAATTCCTCCAACATCCCAGGTTTATTAAGAAGAATAGGCCCATTTAGAAAATCAACAACCAACACATCCAGAGGGGAGGGGGTCTCTTAACACTCTACAAGAGGTCCACAGATCCAGATCCCAATTTACGGCCAAAAAGGCTTGGATGTATAGGACATCAGTCCATTTGCCCTTCTCCCTGCAAAAGAGGGATTGACTTGAAACTTAATGTCTCATTTATGGGCCACTCTTCCTCATCTCTTAAGGAGTACTGAGGCCATTCAATGTTACAGAAGATCATTTTTTTCTTTCTTAAATCTTGAAGTTTGAATTGATTCCGGTGTGCTAAAAGGCATCCCGAGAAAGAATCCTCGAGAACAGAAGAAGAGGATCCCATGCTCCTACAAAAGTATAGAAGGTCCATTACCAAAATCCTAATGTCCCACACAGGATATGTCAGAGGTTCCAGGTGTCAAAAGAGACCGGGGGCATCCCTCAACGAAAATCGCTATTGATCACCATTCTACCTTCTCGTGAAGTCATTCCTGCTGTTGAAGCTCTGGAGGGTGCTGGCATCCCTCCTCTTCCCCATTGCATCCTAAGCTACAGATGGGTGCCCGGTGAATAGACTAAGATACTATTCCATCCTGTCCTCTGGAAGCTGTGTTATTGCCCTGCCATTTTAACCCATGGAAAATACAGAAAAGTTTGACAAGGGGAAATTATCGAATTCTGTAGCTTTAAGTAGTTAGTGAGAGGACACCCACAAGAAACAGTAAAGACTGAAATCCATCATGGTCTAAGTGACATTCCAATACACGAGGTCCTTACAGCCAACTTCCCTAGGAAACGGTCCCAGTTGGGCTTTAATTCAAGTACTGGTTTAGGCCGCCTCCCAGTGGAAGTCACACAGCCAGAAGGAGCTTAGACCAGGATGTGGAGGGGATCACATTAGATCAATCAGGAGGAAACCGCACATAGGAGTCTTAAGATTGGCAGCCATCCTGATGACTTAGGTGGCTGTCCCATGCCCAAGACAAACAACTTTGTATAAGAAGAGAAATAAAGAGAGGGCACTAAATTTTGGGGGTCTTATCACCATTCTGACCAGGGTACTGACTTCCAGACAAAAGGCAGGCTTTCTCCTCCCCACAGAGCAGCCATGGGCTAGAGGATTACACCCTGAGCAATCAACATAAAAAAAGTATTCCAGTAAGACTGTAGTCCTTGAAGGCCTCCTGAAATGAGAGTCAAGGAAGAGGAGAGGAAGTACTCACCACTTTTGCACTGAAGCTCAGAGTCCAGACGTAAAGACTCAAACCTCCATGTTTGGGCACCAAATGATGAAATTTTAGAATGTAAGTGAGGTCTGGAGCTGATGGCCAAGAAAGAATTCTTAGGATGTCTCTGGTGCAAAAACATGTATTAAAGCACGGGGACAGGACCTACGGGCAAAAAGAACTGCTGCCCTGGGGTTGTGAGGAGGTCAGGAAAAGGGAGATTTCAATAGGACTTTCATATGCTAAAGAGGACCTAAATATACCAGATACCAGACGCCCTGCCATTGTCAAGGTCAGTTTTTTCCCTTCTTAGAAAGATATTAACATTAAGATAGTTGGGAGATTCCTAAAGAATGTCACAAAAGTCCCACCCCAGAGTGGGGGTGGGGGAAAGGTGTGGGATGCTTTTTCCTCAACCAGCCTTCTGTTCCCTCATACTACTGGCACAAAGACAGTCATAGACCAATAGGACAGCATAGAGAGCACAGAAACAAACCCATGGATATATGGACAACTGCTCTTCCACGAGAGTAGAAAGAATACACAATGGGGAAATTGATCATCTCTTTAACAAATGTGGTTGGGCCCTAAATATCCACATGCAAAAAGATGAAATTGGACCTCTATCTTTCACTATACATAGAAATCAATTAAAAATAGATTAAAGATTTCAAAGAAAAATCTGAAAATATAAACTCTTAGAAGAAAACATAGGTGGGGAGCTTTCATTACATTGATCTTAGCAATAATTTCATGGGTATGACACCTAAAGGATAGGCAACAAACAAAATTTGACCTGTGGGACTACATTAAAGTAAAAAAAAAAAAAAAAAAAAAAAAAAATTCTGCACAGCAAAGGAAAGGAGAGTTGTAGCATTCCTTGAACAACTGGGTTTTCCTCTTTTTTATAATGCAAGTAACTGATTTAAGTTTTGATTGCAGAGACACCCACTTCAACAATGCTTGTTTTGAATAAACACTTTACAAGACACATGACTAGATAAAGAGCCAGGCTGCACCCCACCCCCATTTTAGTATGCCTATTTCTCTGAGTTACTTGATGCATTCTTCCATTGCCTTCTATTGGCTTCCACAGAAGATCTAGCATTTCTACTTCCTTTACTATGAATTGTAGCTTTCTGGATGCATCCAGGCTCTATTCTACAATGTTCCTTGAATTCTTGCCAGGGTTAAATCCTGTAATAAAAGAGAGTGCTCCTAAATGGGTAAACTTTCTCTTCCTCAACTTTATGCTCTGCCTCCTTTATATAGCAAACTCTAGTCTCATGCATACTCTTCCAGCTTTGATCTTACCAGGTCCTGAAGCTACTTCAAAGAAGTTATCATCTCCTTCTTCTGTTAGCAGGACCACCACTTCCTGACTGGGTTATAATGGAATATATGTTGTGCCCAAAAAAGGAACAGAGCAGTGCATATGTTTTCTTGCTTGGAGGAGAACTCTGCATCATCTTCAAGAAAATAAATACTCTAGAGTGAAGCATAATAGAGTAAGGTAATTTTACATTTCTAAAGGATTCAGAGGAATCTTATTTGATTCAAGTTTTTCTGGAACACTGAGTCATCTATCCTTTATGTCTTAACCCTTCATAATTTTTCTAGTCAGGGCTCTTGCTGGTCCAGAATTTCCCAGATTGAGTATTCAATCTCCTCTGTTATAATGATGTGCTGGCCTGATGCTGTTTTTTATTGCCAATCATGAAGAAGAAGAAGAAGAAGAAGAAGAAGAAGGAGGAGGAGGAGGGGGAGGGGGAGGAGGAGGGAGTTTTTTCTACATGAAATGAAAAAAATAGAGAAAATGAAAATGAAATAGAAAAATGAAATAGAGAAAAGAAAATGAAAGCTTCAATGTGCTTCAAGGTGGCAGGTGGAGTAATTTGGTGTGAAGGTTCATAATGGAACCCAGACTTCTTCTTTCCTGACTACGAGTTCCATAACTGAATTTCTTTGCTTTCCACCACATCTTAAGCATTAAATTCAATTTAAAAATACAAATGACTCCAAGATTCTAGGATAAATGCCTTCAATCATTCTGATAATATTTGAAATTAAAAGTTAATGATTTTGAATTCTGTAAGTCTACTATTATTTTTATTTTTTATAGTTTTTTTTTAAAGACTTTATTTATTTATTTGACAGACAGAGATCACAAGCAGGCAGAGAGGCAGGCAGAGAGAGAGGAGGAAGCAGGCTCCCTGCTGAGCAGAGACCCCCCCCCCACCCCCCAATGCGGGACTCGATCCCAGAACCCCAGGATCACGACCTGAGCCTAAGGCAGAGGCTTTAACCCACTGAGCCACCCAGGTGCCCCTGTAAGTCTACTCTTAACATTATCTTAAATAGAATGATCTTAAATGTGTATAATGAACAAAATTATAGACCCCCTCATTTATTTTTGCATTGCTAATAAGAATAAATTGTACATATTGTGATTATTATTCAATTTTTATTTCTTTTTGGCTAGATTTTCTGCTCATGTCTATCCATTTTTAGCAGAGTTTCAGGCATTATCAAAAGCTTGCAAAGGAACCTGGGTGGCTCAGTGGGTTAAAGCCTCTGCCTTGGCTCAGGTCATGATCCCAGAGTCCTGGGATCGAGCCATGCATCAGATTCTTTGCTTGGTGGAGAGCCTGCTTCCTACTCCCCCCACCTCTCTTGCCTGGCTCTCTGCCTGCTTGTGATCTCTGTCAAATAAATAAATAAAATATTTTTTTAAAAAAAGCTTGTCAATATATATTGGATGGTTATTGTGTTTCTGACATCACTGTATGTACTTCAAACATCATATCTCCTTTTTTTAACACTTAAATGAGGTAGATACTGTAGCATTCCCATTTTCCAGATGAAGAACAAGAAAGGGAGATTAAAGGACTTGCCTGAGGTCACACAGCCTGTTGAACTAGGAGTGTCGTTCCCTCATTTGTGCAAAAAGCTAGCTGATTTTCATCTTGAAGCTCTGATCAAATGTTACTTCTTCAAAAGGACATTTCCTGGTCATTCCATCTATTGTGGATTCCAATAATCGACTTCAGAGAAACTGCCATAATCTATAATTATATTATTCACTTATGTGTTGGCCTATTTTCTATCTTGTCAAACAGATTTCCCTGTTTTCTGATATGTCATAAATGCCTGTCACATAGTAAGGGGTTCATTAAATATTTTACAAATGAATGAATAAACACTCCATTGATACAACAGGTTGCGTAAGTCTCCATCATACTTCTTCAATTAAAATAAATATATCTGATATTTTTTACTCATATTTTTCCAGATGAACTTCAAGATCATTTTGCCCAAGTTTGATTGAAATTATTATATATCTTTAATATAGTATGAATAGATTTCTTTTTTTTTTGTATGAATAGATTTCTTTGCATAATTCATATTTTCAAATATGAGAACATAGTATGTCTTCAATGAAAGTTTTATTTTTCCTGACTTTCAGATGTTCTGTTTTCCTCATGGAGCCTTTTCCCACTTATCAGTATGTCTACCCCTGGGTAGTTATTATTGACATGGTCTAATAGAAGGAGTGGAGCTAGTAGTAGCAATCATGGTGGTGATGTTAAAAGAAGAAATAGAGGTAGAAGTAGGAGTTGGGTAGGAATTAATATTCTTCCCTAGAAATAATGTAAGGGCAGCAGTAGGAATTGTTGCCATGTGAATGGGATTTCCTCTCACTTCCTATTTTTTTAACTGGTATTAGCTAACAAAGTCATTAACCTTTGTCAGTACAATTTAAAAAAGAAAAATCTTCTTTATGAGTTCTAATGATTTTTCAGCAAATATCTTGGTTTTTCTAAAGATGTAGCATTGTTTCATCATTTCCTAAGCTATAATTCATTCTGTTTGTGCCGGTTCTGGCTTGCCGGCCCGCAGGACCATTTCGTTGACTCTTCTTTGTTTCACAGGACAAACAACTCTTGCAATAGTTATTCCCTACATTGCTGTGTCAGCCAGCTTCTGGTGTGTATGGCCAATGGAAGGTATTAGCCAAACTTGGAGGATAAAATATGGAGAGAAACTGAGAAATCACTCTTTCCTCTGTGCTGATATCCCTGGCATTAGCAATTTCTCCTCTGTGGTGCCAACTACTTTCATTCTCGTTCACTGGATGATCAGGTCAGGCCACTTTTCCTTTAACCCTAAGGACTGGCACCCTGTTTGGCTGCCAATCGTAGGGTAACTATTTAGCGTCATATGTCCTCCATCCTTCATGTAATCATTTTCTGAATTAAATTATCTCAGTTTTAGAAGCTTAAAAAGGTTCTGTCTTATCAGTTGGATCCTGATTGAGGGTTTAGTGTATTATTATTTTGGCTAGAAATCTTTGAACATTTTACAAATTATACTGATTTCCATATCAACATCTATACTGACAAATAAAATTCTATCCATGCTGAGTTTACAGAAAATTTAAGGGAAATGCATAAATATTTAGGGATGCATTGAGTACTACAATCCTTTTTAGAAATAGGCAAGATATGAACCAAAACACATCTTTTTTTAAGTGTGAATGAAAACACTTCTTTAAAAAGTTTTAACACGTACCTGTCAAACCAGTCATGAAATGTGTTAAATTTTACTTAAAACTAAATAATTTCAATTATGCTATAAGTGACTGAGAAATTATAAATATATGATTTAAAAAAAATAGAGTTGAGGAATTCTATTCAAATTTCATGTATATGTCAGTAAAATCTTTCCATAAGTAAAGAGTAAAGAGCTGTTGATGAAATCCACAGCTTACTCTTATTTGGAAGATAAAACCACCAGCAAGGTTAAACAACTTTCATACAGGAATTGCACGTAATCCAAACAATATAAAATTACTAAGTGCCATACACCATAGAAGTCATCATTAACTCTATAGATTTGGTAATAATTCCTCATAATTATAAAGCAGACACTTTACTAACATAATTTTCAGATAACTATTATTTAAAAAGTAGCTGTATTTGAGACTTTATATAGTTTTATTACATATTTTTACTCCTGAGCCACTCACTTTTTCCCTAAAGTTTCATTCATTCATTCATTCATTCATTCATTTATTCTTCAAATATAAATTAAGCGCCTACTATGTAACAGGCACTATTCTAGGAGCTTAAGATACATCAGTGAACCAAAGAAACAATATTCTAGTCCTTGGGAATTTCCATTCTAACTTTATAACTTTATAACAACAACAATAACAAAAACATAATAAAATATCAGGTAGTATTTAACTCTTTATAATAATGTCAATAGCCTCTATAGGTAATGATTGTATATATATAATATATCATATTATATGTATATATCATATAGGCAATGATATGGGAGATATATATCTATATATAGATATATATCTATATCTATAGATCTATCATATATCTATCTATCATCTATCTATCTATCTATCTATCTATATATATATATCATATACACATACACACACACACATGCACACACACACACACATATATATATCAACAAATCACCCTAAATATAATTCATAAAGATTCATAAGCCAGGTGAGTATTTTGTAAACACAGAAAAGAGTAGTTAAGTGATAAGTATTTCGTCCATGTGTGGGGGAAAAAGAATGTTAACAGAAACCCACTGATCTAATCTACTCTGTAAAATTCAACCTTCTAAAGGATCAAGTGGTTTAGGAAGCATTTTATCAATATTGGTGAGCAATTATTTTCCACTTTCACAAACTACAAGACAAAACAAGATTTAAAGTAAGAGGAAACTGTACATACAAGTTGTGAAACACTACAATACATTTAAAATATATGAAATGTTTTCTGGGCTCATTAAGCATTGGTTTAACAACTACATATCTGAAATGATTTGGACATAGTAGGACAGAATGCAAATCAATTGACTATCAATGGCTTTTTCACTGTATCTAAGTTAGGATTTCATTACTTTTTAGTGTTTACTTTCTTTTAATTTGCCATTAAAAATTCAACTAAATCATTCAACTAATCATATTTATAATAAGGAAAGTTTGGGGTGATAAGTTACAGGTTTGTTTTTATTTATAAAATTATTTCCTTTCTTGAGAAAGAAACAATAAAGAGCACATTTAGTTTTGGAAGTCAAGGTCCCCTGAACATAGCTTAGATCAAAGAAGTTCAGACAGAGTTAATTTCCTCTCCTTAATAAATCCACAGATTGAAGTAGCAGGTCTTTCCCAGATATCTGTTGGGTACAGAATTGAGGCTGGAGTTGACAGCTGTAAGAGGGAAGTGGAGAAGTCTTAGTGACATAATGGCAGGCAGGAATTGGTTTAGGAACTTTTAAAAAGACCAGGATATCTAGTATTCAACTTTGATTTGAAAAACCCTGTATTCCATAGAAAATTGCTGATTGTAGAAGGCAATCAGGGAATATCTGGTGTGGGAAAATAATCTGGATAGGAAAAAAAGTCACAGAACTTTAAGGACTGATGAGAATACAGGAAGCTTTGAAAGAAGGTTGACTGGAAAGACTAGATAAACCAAAGGTCCCACCCACACTCCACCCCTGTCCATGCAAAGATACTGGAGAGTACCTAAGCTCTCCACTATATGTGCAAGCAAGATGGTAATCCTTGTATTTGAATATTTAAATATAACATCACTACTGGAAGACTTGGAGATTTTGGATTACCAAAAGTCATCTTGATTATGCTAAACTTCAAGTACAATAAGGTCATAATGAAGGGTGCCGGGGTGGCTCAGTGGTTAAGCATCTACCTTCAGCTCAGGTCATGATCCCAGGGTTCTGGGATTGAGTCCCACATAGGGCTCCTTGCTCAGCAGGGAGTCTGCTTCTTTTTCTCTCACTACCCCTACTTATATTTCCTCTCTTGTTGTGTCTCTGTCAAATAAATAAATAAAATTAAATTAAAAAATAAGGTCCTAATGTATCTCCAAAAGTCTTTAAACAAATAAAATACAAAACTATTCATAACGACTTTTATTAACTACTTGAGAGAGAACATACTAGTTGCAACTTAAATGAGAAGCTAACAGTATGAGTACACAAGAAAGAATTCTGACTCTTTTAGATAAACCAATAGTATCAAACACCCTCTAAAATACTATCAGTGATGTTATAACACATGGACAATTCTATGTTAAATGAAGGCTCATTTTTTAAAAAAATTAATATTTGGAAGGGTTAAATCTCATCTAATCCTTTAGAGAAGAAGCAGAATTAAATTATATTTACAGGATATACAAAGAGTTCATTGAAAGTCAAGTCTTCCCTGTAGTTTCAGGCTAAAAGAGGTTAGTTTCTTGCATAATACTAGCAAATTTAGGGAATCTTAATCATATTTTTGAGAAATATTCCCTCTCATGAGTATAGTTTTAAATATTTATTGCATTCTTATGGTACAACTTGGGGTCATCTTTTTCCTTTCGGTCAGAATACATCTCCAGGTTAATAACTGATGTCAGTGCTTCCTAACTACATTTTAAGGAAAATCTTAAATTAACCTGTGTACAGTAACATTATGGATTCTTCCCATCCCTTTGCTAATATGTAATGGAAAAAGGGAAAACAGCAGTAAGTTGTGGTGGAGACAGGTAGGGAGAGATATGGTATGTGATCATGAATGTACAAAACATTTATAACTGGGGCTACAAATGCCATAGTTATCTTTTAATGATATTAAAGAATAAAGGTACCCTCACTCTCATATTTACCTTGGCAAGTTCGTAGAAGTATCTTGGGCTGAAATGATTGAGAAACAGTTATTTACACACATAGAAAAATATGATTTAACTAAAAGTAACTATATTCCCTTAAAATTTTTGTGCTCATACAGTCACTAGGAAAATATGATTTAAATAAAATAAATATATTTAACTACTTTTCTTATAAATGTGTGTGTGTGTGTGTGTGTCTGAGATAATTTAATATTTACTTTGCTGGATGGGATGAAAGGGAATTATTTTTCCCATTATAGAAGGTACACTAATGTGGTAAAAGAGATTTGTATTCTAAAGCAAGTTCACCAACATCGATTGTTACATATGTGAATTCAGGCAACACCATTAACTAATCTATCCTTAGCTCCTCCTTTATAAAATAAGTTGATTGAATTTTTAAACTCTTCAATATTCCTTTTAGGTCTCATATTCTTTGAAACAACATGTAAAAAAGAACATTTTAAAATATTACAGTCTTCTTCAACACCAAAATGAATTTTGTTGGTATGTTGATTTTTTTTGTTCAAATTTAATGCTCTGTAAAAATTAAATAAGTCTGTGTTTCCAAAAGCACAACACAGTTATGGTCAATTACTGCATTCCAGGGAATGTGTATATAAAAAATATATATATAGAAAATGTTTTGATTCATTATTCATCCATGCACTCAGAAAATTTTCACTGAAGACTTAGTGTACACATCAGATTAGGTCCTGGAGATAAAAAGAGCAGGAAAACGAAGGGTTTGCCATTGATGAGTTCAGTTTCTTGATATTCTGCTTGGCAAATTAATTTTACCATTTTCAGAAAATCCTCATCAAAACAAGTCACAGGGGGAAATATTATAAAATTATAAATTGCAGTGGAAAAAAGTATTTGATCTGAAAATAAAATATGTCCTTGTGAACAGGTAAGACAAAACTAATAATGAAGTTGTTATCAAAAGCTATAGAATTTGAGCAGGTAATGGGATATGGAAAATTCCATCCAGATTAAAGTGAGTCTAGAAATCCAGTTCCATTGCTTCAAAGATCAGTTATTATGGGACAACCTAAATATGGGGGGAAAAGTCCGATTATGAAACCAAACTGACTCCTTTCTTTGTGACTAATACTCTATTTCTGGAAAATATGCATTTCAAAGCACCACGAAAAGCTGAAATTATGAAAGAGGAATTCAAAGGGTTGAAAGCTCTGCTGGTCTGAGGTGAGTAGAAGAATGTGGGGTTTGAAACACCCAAGTAAATTACTCTAAGATTGAACTCTGGGAAATCAAGGACCATACCCTAGAATGACCCTTTTGAGGGTCAGAATTTTACAGAATATTACTATTTATGACTGTTAAACTTAAATTTCATACTCTTTTTTAAATCATAATCTTTCTCATTTATTCTAAATCCTTTCCGGATGAACATATTTAGTTTGAAACAACTTCATTATTTTTCAAAAACTGAATTCATTACAGTTTACTCTTAACAAAACTCTTGATCCTTATTTAGTATTAGCATTAAGTACACTTACAGGAACATGATAAACATTTCAAGAATAAAAGCAGCAATAAGCAATGAAGAACATTTAACAACATCATTGTCTTTTCAAACACCAAATTAAATTTGTTGGTATGGGGTTTTTTGTTGAAATTTAAAAATATATTTAATTACTTGTTTTCCACTGAAGTATTAAAAACGTGATAAATATATGACCATAGAGAACTTTATTTCTAACGCTCAGCCTGGAGTCAGACAAATATTTTCAATTAGTGTTCCAGGAGTCAAATCTCCTGTCTAATTTAAATCAGCGCCATTAAAGCTATCATCTCTGTCAGAAAAAAGTTAAAGTTAGCACATCTGCAAGGCAGCGCAGCTTGCCAAGTCCCACTGTCTGCAGGCAGACTGCCCAAACAAACAAGAAGTAAATAAATAAAATAATGAATGTCACTTTTAGTCATTTGTGCTGAAGCACATTGCTGCTCTTTGCTTGAATGGTGCTAGTGGAGAGAGTTCAAAAACAGGAAATGAAAGGGGAAAAAGAGGCTCTTTCATGAATTACTGACTCTCTAGACACCAAACTGCTTTTACCTCTGAATTTTCTGCTTGTAAAATGCTAATTTACCATCACTCTGGAAGAAATTAAAAAATATGTTATAAATTAATAGTCTGATATGACTTAAAGTGTGGAAGTTACTTTTATCTTTTTGATAATATTTCCTTATCAAAGTTTGGCCAAAGAATCTGAAGAAAATAATCTTCTTAGTAGTCCCTCTCTAAAAGATGCTATTCTCAGAGATCTTCTCTGAAAATAGTCTAATTTCATGCACAGATGAAAAGTGTCTTATTTAAGAGCTCCAGTATGAAAAAATAGAAGAAAACTACTAAAATAGTAGAAAATGACATTTTGGGTTTCTAATTTTCATAAAATTTCTTAAATCACTTAAAAAAATCAAGGTCCTTAAATGGGAAGAAAAATGCATTTTTAGTAGTGCATGGGCTGTTTTTAATTTTTTCCACCCTACTTCAGTTGACTACAGTATGAAAAGAAACCAAAAACTATTTCACACTAAATGTACTGTAGGAAGGGAGTGGTGCTAGTGGTTAAAGAGTGGGACTTGTAGCTCAATTTTTTGAATGCTATTTCTGGCTTAATCCCTGGTAACTTCTGTGGTTTTGTGATAGTTGCTTATATGGTCATATATGGGTTTGCCTGTCTGACAACTGGGTGTTGTAAATGCTCTGCACTCCTAAGAAGCAAAGTGAAATAGAGACTTGCATTAAACTGATCCCTCCTCTTTTAATATAATCCTTAAGTTGTTTCATTTCAAGTTTGTCCTCCTAATATTCTCTGGTACCTACCATATCTAACCACTCACCAATGTTCTACCTTATAACCTAATTACCTCACAAAGACCCTACCTCCAAATACCATCACATCAGGGATTAGATTCCAATATATGAATTGGGGCACATTCAGTCTACAGCAAATGTCATTCATTTCACCTATCTTGGTGAGTGGAATTAGTGCTCTTTTAAAAGAAGTTTCAGAGAACTACCTTGTCCCTTCGAAGCATCATGTAAGTTTATAGTGGGAAGATAGTCATCTATGAACGAGGAAGTGGGTCCTCACTAGACACCAAATCCGATGGCATCTTGATCTTATACTTTCCAGCTCCCAGAACTGTGAGAAATAAGTTTCTGTTTATAAGTTACCCAATCTATAGTAGTTTTTTATTTTAACAACCTAAACAGACCAAAATATCTTTCTTTCAAAAGTATCTTAATTTTGATCAATAGAAGCAGACTATTGCTGTCCTGCTTGAAGCTATGCACACATCCCTGCTTCTTATAGTTGTAAATAAAAAATGTTCTTGTCACTGAAGCTGTCTTGTTGTTATTTTTTTTGTTACTGATAGAAAGACATATATTGGTATATTTATATCCTACAGCTATGTATCACTCCCAAAATACCACTTGAGAATTTGCCGGTGTGATAATATTTTCTCTAGATTCTACTGTTATTATAATTGAAATATAGGGAGGAGAAACCATTCTTGATTTTAATATTTATTATATAAATCTTGATTTCTCTACATGTGCTCTTTGATTCATTTTTTTTACATTATTTACAAGTATTATTTATATATAACAGTCTTCTAAAAACAAATATTTTGGATAGTATGAGAATATCTAAAATCTCTCTGATGGAGTTTCAAGAAAGTTGAGCAGTCCAAAACAATAAAATGAAGTCAATATATATGTATACATATATTTATGTATAAAATAAAATTTATGTATTTGTTCATTCATTCATTCATTCATTGTGAGTTGACTTATGTGGTCATTGAGGCTGAGAAGTACCATGATTTGCCTTCTGTAAGCTGGAGATCCAAGTGATATAATTCAGTTGGAATCCAAAGGCCAATAACCAGGAAAGCCAACAGTGTAAATCTCAGTCATAGAGAAAGAGACAATGAGTTGAGCTAAGATAGCCCAGCCAAATGTTTGTCCTTGAAGCAGGAGAACGAGGGTATGTAGGGCACGTGGCAGACCCAGTCAGTAAAGTATGTGTAACTCTTGATCTTGGGGTTCAGAGTTCAAGCCCCATACTGGATGTAGAGATTACTTAAAAAATCCTTAAAAATTAAAAAAAAAGGAAAAAATGGTGTGTAAGAAAATACATCATGGAATAACTTCTTCCAACATGTTTTTAGACCACCCACCCTTGCTTCAACATTTCTCACAATTACTGTTAAAAGCCTATTTTTTTTTTTTCCGGTTTCCATTGTGTTCTCTCCTCATCTTTTTCTTCTAGTACCCTGGAATTCTCCCTTAAGATATGAAATTTTCTCCCATGCTGACTGTTTTTCTTGCAAAAATATTCAATAATTTATCCCTGTTCTAGTCCCTGAAATTCTGAAAAATAAAATTCTCTGGCAATGCAAGATTCAGGAAAATGTCTTAGTAATAGATTTGGAATGTAAATGGACTCAAAGATGTTTACAGGCTACAAAAATAATAGGCTGGATGGGCACTCCTTTTAAATATTCCCCAGGAATATTGCTGAAGACAAGTGTGGTAAAGACCGAGTCAGGTTTTCAATAAATTGTAAGATGTATCTTTCTTGGTCTATAGTCAGAGACAAAGTAAGTACATACTTGTTCAGAGAACTATAATATCCATCACAAAATCTCTGGATAATGTTTACATTTCATTAAGTTATTTATTTGAGCTACCAAGGAATGTATGTATGTGTGTGTATGTATGTGTGTATTTATGTGTATATTTAAAAATACACATATTACATGATCAAATTTTATGTACGTTATAATCTCAAATAAACAGGACTATGTAGAATACAAATTTTATTAAAAAAAATCCCTTTATATAAGTAATAACAGTTATTCCCAAAGTGGGATTTTTTATTTCCTAATTAGTTGACTTTTCTTTCTTTACCTGAATGTTAAGGTTCTAGGATTTTGGCTAAAATCCCATCCAAATATTTATGAAACCACTGTCCATATATAGGACATATTTTTGAGAATAACTTATGGCACTATTTTTGCCATGGTCTATATTTTAGGTATAATATGAATATGTTTATATATGAGTTAAAAAATTTTGTCACCAATGACTTGAAACCTTTATGCGAATTCCCTGACATGTTTCTTCTTTCATTGCTACCCATTCAATAAAATTTACTCAGATATTCTGCTTCAGAATTTTTGGGTAGGAATAATAAGAGAAGGCAATGGAGACTAGAGGAAGCAGTGCTGGTTGGTTGTCATGATCAACATTCATAGGACGTTAGACAAAAACACAAAGATTCTTATTATCATGAAATGGTAGAGATGAGAAGGAGATCTAAACTTGATGGGACTGTAGAAGCAGAACGGATCTGTCTGAAGTTGGAACCCTGATACAGTAAAATATTCCGGTAAACTGTGCCTCAAGGAGTATGTTGAAATTTGTCTTGATTGTCCGCACCTCAGAAATCTTGTTTTATCGGTGCTGCTGATGTTCAGCCTTCCTTGCAGGTTGGTAAGACTCCCATGGTATTGCCAGTGTCTTCCTGGCAGGTTCCAATCTCATCTTGGGTCTCAGGATTGGAATGACTCTATATCTGAGTTTCAATGCTTTAAAATAATGGACAAAATCATTTAAACAGGCTCTTTTGTGCGTGTGTGTGTGTGTGTTTTAAGGTTTTATTTATTTATTTGAGAGAAAGAAAGAGAATGAGGGAGAGAGCATGAGAGGAGAGAAGTCAGTGGGAGAAGCAGACTCCCTGGCGAGCAGGGGGTCCGATGAGGGACTGGATCTCTGGACTCCAGGATAATGACCTGAGCTGAAGGCAGTAGCTTAACGAACTGAGCCACCCAGGCACCCATAAACAGGCTGTTTTGTGTTTTAAACCTGCATTTAAAGTGCACAGTTAAGTATCAACAAAAGCATACAGAGATCAATGAGGAGAGGAAACCAAGACATTCAAGATACAAAATAAAATGAATGTATAGTTTAGAAGAAAATGTGTAGTCTAGAAGGCTTGATATATCTTCTGCTCAAAGTTTTAAAATTTTGAACTAGAAGTTTTTTTTTTTTTTTAAGATTTTTTTTTTTTTTATTTAAGAGAGAGAGAGCACAAGCAGGGGGGGGGGGGGGCAGAGGGAGAGGAAGAAACAGTCTCCACACTAAGCAGGGATCCCAGGACCCTGGGGTCATGACCAGCCAAAGCAGATGCTTTAACTAAGTCACCAGGCAACCTGAACTAGAAGTTCTTAAATAATACTTGGAATTTTCAAGATGTTCCATGCATTTGCAAAATATTAATGTAATTCTGATATTTCTTCTGTTTAACATATTGAATGCCTTTTTCCTTTGTCTTGTTAGAAAGTATAAAATTACTTAAGGTTAGTGTCAGTAGTGTTTCCTGTCTGCAGAAGTGTATAAAGTCATAATGTGATTTTTAAATTCCAGAAGAGAATGAAACTTGAGATTTGGCATTGAGATAATCAGAATTTATCTTCCTTTACCTTTAAGAACAAGCTTTTTGTTTCTTAGAAATGTATTTAAAGATATAACTCTTTAGTTAGATTTATAAGTTTTTTTAAGGTTATAAATAAGGTCAGTAACATTACCTTTATTTTAAGATGTATAGGACTGGGGAGTTTATTCATTTTAATACTTAACCTATAAGAAAAATGATGTGCCTATTATAAAATACAAAAAAATCTAAAAATGCATTATTTATAAGGAAAGAATTAGTAATGAAAACAGAAGTGTGACATAAAATTTTTGTTACATATTCTGTTTCTGTATTCCTAGTTTGATCTCTGAGTATGCCTAACCTCATCCTTAAAATGAAACTATTAAAATTGCCACACTCTTTCCTAATGAAGATATTTGGAAGACCAACAACAACAAAATAAGAATTTTGAATAAAAAATTATTATAGTGACAAAAGTGTTTTGCATTTAAAAGTGCACCTTCATATCACATATTGCTTGTTTCACAATCATTTAAATCCGTATGTGATTTTCCAGTCTTAACCAATTACACTGTGAAAACTTTTGAAATAAGATCTATTATTTGTCCAGCATTTGAATGTGCAATAATTTGACCATACCAGTACTGGCAAAAAATATAATATTGGGAGGATTATTAAATGCTGAAAATCTGCAAAACAAATTAAGTTGGAGTTATTCATCACAGATGTTTTACAAATCAGATCTAGTTTGATATTTAACCATATTCACCACCCTTAAATCTTGTATTTGGCATTTGTTGTTGCATCAAGAGAATGTATGAGACTGTCATAGAAAAACAACAGCAATATTGTCTATAATTCAGAAATCCATTTTATGTGAGTCTTCAGTTTCCAAAGCACATGCATTTGGCTCCAGAATGAAATGAATTGGTACAAATGGTAGAGGCACAAAACAGATTACATATGGCTGTCTGGAAATAATAATCTTCTTAAGTCAAAAATACTGACAGGGGCGCCTGGGTGGCTCAGTGGGTTAAAGCCTCTGCCTTTGGCTCAGGTCATGATCCCAGTGCCCTGGGATCGAGCCCCGCATCGGGCACTCTGCTCAGTGCAGAGCCTGTTTCTCTCTCTCTCTCTGCCTGCCTCTCTGCCTACTTGTGTTCTCTCTCTGTCGAATAAATAAATAAAACCTTAAAAAAAAAAATACTGACAAATGCCAGTGGGGACTCTGTGAAGGCAGGATAGGGGTGGAAAAAAAGGAGTCTACGTATTTGAGAAGGTACAATGATACATTTGGTCATCTTGGTTCTTCTTATTATTTATATTATGAAACGATGTGTCCAAAAAAACCCCAAAAAACCCACAACTATTTGTATGAGTAAATTCTTCTTTTTTTCCCTCATGACTGTATGAGTAAATTCTTAAGGGGAAGTAATCCCTTTAAAGAAGTTGAAATCTTTACCTTCAGCAACCTTTTTAAAAAAATTTTTTTTTTACTTATTTATATGACAGAGAGAGAGAGAGAGAGAGAGAGAGAGAGATCACAAGTAGGCAGAGAGGCAGGCAGAGAGAGATAGGGGGAAGCAGCTTCCCTGCTGAATAGAGAGCCTGATATGGGGCTCGATCCTAGGATCCTGAGATCATGACCTGAGCTGAAGGCAGAGGCTTAACCCACTGAGACACCTAGGTGCCTCAGCAACCTTTTTTTTTTTTTTTTTAAAAACTAGGAACAGCCGGTGTGAATTAAGATGAATACTACTCTAATGATAGCCATATACAGTGAAACATCATTGGGGTATCTCATTGATGTGGTACTTCTTTTGGTCATGACATGTGGCTCATTGAAATATTTAAAATCCCATCTTAACTTCCACTGGTAGAGATGTTGATGCGGTCCTGTGCCACTTTGTTAAAAAGTTGTGTTATATTTTTGCTAACACACAGGAGTCTAGTAAATGCCAAATCTATTCAATTAAGAAGAAAAAAAAGATACAGAGAGTAAAAATATCTTGACAAATGTAAAAAAAAAATCCAAGTTTTTAACCTGAATCATTCTGTTCTGGTTCCTCTTTTCTACTTTGGACAATTATGAAAAAGAACTAGAATAACGAATATAGATAAGTGAAGTATATTTTCAGAGAGGTGTACATGCATGTACAGGGCGTTATTCCTTGCTTGTTGTGTGTTCACTTATATTTTGTTTTCTTTAGGTTATTTTAAACAGGATGGGTCAGTCATTTCTGAGTTGGTGCCTTGAACACTCCAACAGACCAATCTTTTCATCTGAAGAGTCTGTTTTATCATGGAAGTTGGGCTAAATTTGGATTTCTCTGAAGTTCTGTAAGTTGTTTCACAGGAAAGGTGCCAAAAAATACCCAGTCATCACTATGGGGTACTTGTGAGCTAGGATGGACTATGGAAACAAACTTTTCTGTCCTCTCCCGACCCCACCTTTTCACAGTACAATAGGCCATCTGTGAAGTAAGAGGGACTAACACCATTTTTAAACAGAGCCTAATTTTTAGCCTCTCATGTATTAGAAAAACTGTAAAATGAATGTCAAACTGCTTAGTCATTTCTTTCTTAAAATAATTGACCTAAGTTCAGAAAAGGGCAAGAAAGACAAACCATTAGGCACAGTAAGAGAGGGATTATATTCAACAGCAATTTTCTTTTAAACATTTTAAGTATTTCTGATGTGTGCAAGAGTTTCCCACCCCCATAATAATTTCTCATTCAGTAAGTCAAATTCTGTGCAATAGTTTTACTTACAGTAAAATGTCTGGAGAAAATGTATATACATATACTAGGCATATATGTGTATGCTTTATATATAATATGCCTATCATGTATATCAATATCTATGTTATATGTAACAAAAATAAGAGCATAAAACATCAGTATGAGAAAAGAAGAATGAATGTGAAATGATTTAAAAGATGACGTATCTTTTCTAAAAATCTTGCCACTTAATTTATTTCTTCTTTCCCCTAATTCTACCTGTAGTGATTTAGGTCTTATTATGTAGAGTTCTCTTTATTTCCAATACTTCATTACTATTTGTATTATGGGCAACCAGCTCTGGACCAGGTTTCTTCATTCCCAGGTTGGTTATTGAGGTCTTCATATTTAAAACATTCATTTTCAATTTGCGTCCCCTGATGCCTAGACATACGTGAAGAGATTAAAGGAGATCTATGAACTTTTCACAATGTTCACTAAAGCTCCATGAACTCTGAAGTCTGTCTAGAACATTTAAATTCCCCTAATCTGACCTCCAACTCAATTATCAAATTACTATCTTAGTTTCCCTGAGAAGCCAATATGGACAGTCAACCTAAAATATTGCTACAAAAGAAAGGACTATTTTCTTCTCTAAGCCATTTTCATCTTGGTTTTGAAAGGCTAACAATCGAATGAATTCTACAAATTTGAGCAAATACCTCCAAACATTGCTTTTAAAGTGACAAGATAGGAATGTCATATAGCTAATTGTGCTCCAAATTAAAGACCTATGTCAAGGAAACTGTCATATTTTGTTACACTCTGAATCTATATATGAACACCAAAGACTCACTAAAAGGTGACCAAGGAAGTCATGCCCCTGGCAGTTACACCTTCAGAATTTGAAGGTGGTGAGGCATGTGCCTTCCAGCTTCCCTCTGTTCCCTTTGTTACTTAATGTTACCTTTCTTTTTGCTGAATTCACTACCTGTAAATCCATGAGTTGACTCTGGGGAGGCTCTAGGTCTGGGAGCTGCCTACAGACTGCCAGAGTTAGACATAATTACCTACTCCTTTCCATGAATCTACTATAGTTCCTTCCAGAGGCATTAATTCAGACCTAGGTTATGCCTAGCTGGGCAGTGGCCAGAGGAATTTAGACCACAGAGTACAGAAAGCATAAGGTAGTAATAACTCTATTCACCCAAGATATTTTGCCTGAAAGGACCCTTTCACCCCAGTGAGTAGGCCTGAGATGTGACCAGAAAGTGGGGCATGCTAGACTGACTGCATCATTTCTCACCTTCTAGAATGGTATCAGGCCATGGAATTCTCAGTAAATCAGGAGAGCTAATGAGAAACAATTTGGAATATCACTCTTACATGTTGCTGCATGCGTTGTTAACTATCTCTGGCTATTGAGTTGATTCAGGAATCTGGCAGCCTCACAGATACATATTTTAAACTTTGTATTTATTTTGCTCTTTTACATCTAGGAGAAGACCTGTAAAACAAGTTCAGAAAGTTACAAAGAATTGAACAGAAAAATCATGTTTCAGGAAGTATAGTAACTGAAAATGCACACAAATTTTTCATTTTGAGAAGGATAATTAAGAAGGTAAATTGACCTATATTTCCATCGTAAGGTTCTTTTTTAAAAATTTTATTTGATAGACAGAGATCACAAGTAGGCAGAGAGGCAGACAGAGAGAGAGGAGGAAGCAGGCTCCCTGTGGAGCAGAGAGCCCGATGTGGGGCTCGATTCCAGGACCCTGGGATCATGACCTGAGCTGAAGGCAGAGGCTTTAACCCACTGAGCCACCCAGGCGCCCCCGTCATCATAAGGTTCTTAATTTATAATTGTACTTTCAATACAATATAATACTTTACAATATAATATGTAATCATTTTATGAAATTATATTAGCAACTTGAGTTGGAATCTGAAAAGCTAGTTGGTGATATTCCTCTGCAGCTAGAATAAGGCATCCCAAAGGGTCTGCCAATAGCATTTCCAACATAGAGTGGAGTTTTCATTTATTTGTTTTAAACTGTTATCAAAGAGGTAAACTTCTTGATGTGGGAATGGTTCTTTGTCACAGAGGGTGACAGTCATGTTGTAGGTATTTTTGGCTTTAGTAATAATTACTTTCCCCATTTTATATGCCATGATCATCTATGTTGTTAAACAATTCCATCTTGGGCCTCCATCCTGTCTCTGAAAACCTTCTTTCCAACTTCTAAACCACATACATGGATTATCTGATCAATTAATGGATCATGAGGTATATTTTGATAACTAACAGAAAGCTAGGTTACTAGAGAGTAATGGACATACGTGCCTCATAAACTTAGCTCAGAATCCTTAAGCATTGAAACATCTTAAACACTCAGCCTAGGCCCTGGTCAAAGTGTCCAGTCTTTGTCAACAGAAAAATGTATTCATTAACTCAGTCCATCTCTACTGAGTGCCTGATGTATGCAGGCTACCTTAATGGGCTCTGTTCTAGCAAATTCTTGAAAGAGACATCTCAGGAAATATTAAGGAACAAAAAGGAGCCAACAAGAGGGAATAATTTAAGCTTGGAAAACATGACCAGGGAATATATATTCCAGATTTAAGTTTATCACTTCGAGGAAGGGTAAATAGAAAGAATTTAGAAACATGCCCTTTATTATTTTCTTGGTGGAATGCCCATGCTTTCAGCTCCTCTGAGACCATTTACAGAAGCTGTGGGCCTAAACGCTTGGAGATCTCAGCTAGTTGCCTTCCTTGTCTTTTCTCCTTCCTTTTTGCCCCCTCATTTGAGATCAAGTCAGAATCAGCTGGAAAATTAAATTACTCACCCCCTCAATGTCAGCTCCCATACATCTCTTTCTCCTCCTGCCTCAAGAGTACCGTTCAGCTCTTTAAGAGATGAGACTCTGAATCAAGGTAGTGCAGAATTTAAACATTTAAGACAGAAACTTGTCAGTTTCAGAACTCGAAGGACAGCTTCACTAAAAGATCAGGGGTTTTGACCTTTTAGGTCCCTCCATCTCACCTTCGTCCCTTGTAATTCTCAGTTCAAAAATAAATAAAATAAAATAAAATAAAATAAAATAAAATAAAATAAGATAAAATAAAATAAAATAAAATAAAATAAAATAAAAATACTTTTCGGAGCAGGCAGAGCAATGAGTCCTCTGGTTCCAGGTCTGCTATAAGAAGCAGATTTTTGCACAAGGATAAGGTTACGGCTGCCAGCCCAGAACTCCAGCGGTGTGGCAAATCAGACGCTGGGCTCCTCCCCTCCCCCGCCGACGAACGAGAGGCTAACAGACGGGTGCAAGTAGACAAGTAGCTGTTTTTATTGAATACAGAAGCTCCTTGAAAACTCTGTGGGCTCCGGGGCTCTCCTGCAATTCCTTTCATTCCCAAAGTGCTGGAGCCAAGCACGCGTCCCGCGTAACTCCCTCCCATTTCTTCTCGGGGATTTGGGTAGGAGAGGAGGGAGGAGAGGAGAGGGGAGATGGGGGGTGGTTGGTGGGCTGGGCTTGCCCAGAGTCCTGATTCTTGGGCTGAGGGAGAGGGGGGCGGGCTTGCGGCCGCCCGAGAGGCGTGTGATTGGGTCTGACCCTCTGCCGGCTTGTCAGTTTCTCTCGGGGTAAGGGGGGCGCGGGAGGGGAGTGGGCGGAGGAGGGGGCTGCCCGGAGCCTCTCGTCCGGCCCACTGACGGCATGAAGCCTTTAGGGGCACGCAGTCCTCTCAGATTTTCGGTCGAAGCCCCTCATCTGCCTTCAGTCTGAAGGCAGGGCCCCGCAGAGGACGGATCGGAGGGTCCCGGCCGGCGGGGCCAACCGAGAGGGAGAGGAGGGGGCGAGACACAGGAAGGAAGCAAACCATCCAATTTTAAAGAAAAAGCCCTTTGACTTTTTCCCCCCTCTCCCACCTCAATGGCTGTGTAGCAAACACCCCCGACGATACCTTGGAAGGGACGAAGTTGGTCTGCAATCGCAGTTTCGTGGGTTGAGTTCACAGTTGAGTGCGGGGCCCGGAGATGGAGCGGTGGTCCTCTAGGTGGAAAACGAAACGGTGGCTCTGGAATTTCACCATAACAACCCTCGCACTGACTTTCCTCTTCCAGGCTAGAGAGGTCAGAGGAGGTAAGAAAAAAAAAATGGTTTTGGGGAGGTGGGAGAGTGCCGTCGGTCTTTGTCATTCTGCGCCCCTCCCCCTCTTTACGCTTCCTCCCCCGCCCGACCCCCACCCCCCCCCCAAAACCCCCAAACAATTGTCTTAAATGAAATCCAGATTGTAGCTGCCACCAGGTTGAAGTGAAGGCTGGAGAGAGAGATGGATGTAGGCGGGACAGTAATGGGAGAAGAGGTAGC
This sequence comes from Mustela nigripes, assembly GCF_022355385.1. Taxonomy (NCBI): domain Eukaryota; kingdom Metazoa; phylum Chordata; class Mammalia; order Carnivora; family Mustelidae; genus Mustela; species Mustela nigripes. Next base: position 88,068,074 of record NC_081570.1, on the reverse strand, counting down.
AGGAAAAAAAGATCTGTCAGGCACAGAGCCTGCTGAAATGCCCTTCACCACTTTTCAGCCTCTTTGAAAAGAGGAAAAATATTACCTTGAACACAAGGGCAGTTGTACAAAGCTTTTGTTTGAGGAATAGTCCCTAGACTGCCCTTTGAACACATCTTCTGGTTTCTTCAGATTCTAGCTAATGGAAATATCTTTTTAAGGGTGAGCTGAGGAGAAAATATAGAGAAAGGGTATAAAATGAACCTTGATAAAGTTCTTTGTGTGAAACAAAGTGAGAAACAGGCTCTTTTACTTTTCGGGATATAAGAGAAAGCAGAGGTGATGAATCTAGAAGACTTGAGAAGTGTGTGTGTGTGTGTGTGTGTGTGGCATTTTGAAGAGATTTTAAATGGAAAACAAAAAATTGGCAGCTTCTAAAGAACGGGTGGAAGATAGGGAGAACACGGCTCCCTGAATTTCAGTCCACTCCTCTCCACTGTGACCCCCACCCCCACCCCCCACTTCTTCTTGCAGGTTGGACGTGCAGTTCTCTTGGAGAATGATGAAACTCGCCAAGCAAACGGGGTGGGGAGGAGGACTAGGGATTGGGAGGGGAGAGGAGGGGGCCCGGGATGGGGTGGGAGGGAGAGGTGAGGAAAAGTTCCTACGTGGCACCACCAAATATTCAATGACCAGACCTGCTCAGAAGACTGCAGCCCTGTCAGTACCCAAGAAGGGAGAGCGACTTCACTCCTCCCCTCGGCCTCCTCCCTCCCCTTCCCCCGCCCTTTCCCGCTAAGGCATCTGGCTGGAGCGGTCCGTTAGGTGCCGTAGACACGACTGGCGGGCAAAGGCCTTCGGAGTTAACGGAGTCCAAACAGTGTAGAGTAGAAAAACGCGCTTTGTCGCGAGTGCGCAGAGAAGTGGGGGGTAGGAAGGAGGGTGGCGAGGATTGGCTGAGGGAGAAATAAGTTGTCAATTCCAAATGCGCAGGCTTTAGCCGAAACCTGAGTCTGGCCCTGGTAGATGCCAAGATCGGAGTTCTCCCTAATGGGAATTAGCGCTCCCGGAGGCCGAACTCTGGGAAACCAGGTCTGTATTCCTTCCCCAAGCTTAGTGGCGCTCACCTTCCTGAGTAGCAGGCAGTGCTGGATTCGTCCTCCTCCTGGCTTTCCCTGGTAAATGCAGTCAGAGCCTCAAATTTAAATTTTGCTTCAATGTGGATGCAAGTTGTGCTCACTATTTTAATTTGTTCATCTCAATATTTTCAAGGATAAATGGTAGAGTCTTTGAAAGTGGAATCCACCAAAAGTTTGCTTTTTACCTTTGATACCTGGTCACCAGCTGGGTTGGTCATTTCTGTCAGCAGTTCTGCCCTCTGCTGGTATTATTTATTATTTGGAATTTAAGCATCTCCCTTAGAACCTAGGGACTCTTAAAAATCCTACAATGATGCTGGAAAAGGACACTCCCTTAAGAAAGTACAGATCTACCGTTTCTTTTTCAGCTTGTTACATACACATATGGACAAATGTATCACAATGCCAGCTCTTAATTTAAAAGTATAGAAACCAAACTTTCTTCAATGGAGATGGATGAAATATAAACTCAAGAGGCACCATTGTAGACATTCAGGGATTATTTCAGTGAAAATTTTTGTTCCTTTTCCACATTTGGCCTTCCTTAAAACTCTAAGGATATCAGAAAGGTCAAATTTCTACACTTGTAGTGCTTAAATTGTCTCTTTTCAATCTAGCTTCAGACCTGAAACACTTAATCATCCCAGTACCACATGAAGTAAATGCTGGAAAAAGAACATCGCTTATTATTTTAAGGGCAAATAATGTGGGAAATAGTAAAATTTAAGGATCATATGTTGTTTTTGTTAGTCATTTCTGACGAAATGTCTTGAACCTTCAAGAGTATTTGGATGATCAGACTCTATGATCCGGTATTCGCGTCATCAACTTGCTAGGTGCTTATTATTTCCCACTAAGTAATATTTACAAATCTACTCTTGTTGGCATTTTTGCCACTTAATAAACTTTTAAAAAGGAAGTAATAGTATACTGATTCTTAAAAAGGCAACACTGGTCTGAATCATCACACAAGGAAAAAATAAATCCAGTGTTCAGTTCTTAGGGTAGCCAGTAGATTTGCAGTTGAATTAACAATGGATATGATTTCATTCCAGTTCCTAAATAAAGGTATTATGTACTATAATTTATGATGTCGGTGAGATGTAGGGTGTGATTTGGTTGCTAAATCGAAAGGTAATTTAAAACAGCCCATTTTCATCTAAAATTTGTATTTCTTGGATTTAAGACATTAAAGTCTTAAGGAGTTCTGGGTTCATAATAAATCAGATTCTAAAAAAAGTGTAGTTAGAATCCTAAAACATCTACCTTACAAAGCGTAGTTTTTGGAGTGAATGAATTAAAAGAAAATTTATACTCTCACACAGAATCATATTATTTTACTGTGCAAATCCAAATTTCATAACTTGGTCATCTTTAACATGCCTATTAAATTTTTTTTAGTATTTATTATGATTTAGTATAAAAGAGTGTTATTTTTATAATATATTCATTTGCATTAACTTCAAAATTATGCTTATTATGCTTCATTTGTTTTCCTGTGGTTAACATAAATATTTTATCTCAGAAGTTTATAGATTTATCAACTTGGCAATTGCTTATTATAGACAGAACCTGAGATTTACCTGAAATTTATAGTGACTGTGTTGTGATTGTGTTCAGAGTGATGGTTTTAAGACTTCTAAAAATAAGTTAAGCTATAATTGAATACTAAGAAAAAATAGTATCTAATTGAATCATTTTTTACTAGTTAAAATTGTATTCAGTCTTTGGTGGTTAAGCCAATAGCGTGTCTTGCAAAAAGCTGATTAATTTTATGAGCACCTTTCAGAGTTTGTCAGCAATTGGTAGTGAGCCTTGCTGGAGTGTTTTGAGTGCCCAGGATCAGCAGGTGAAATGGTGCTGGCTTCCAGAGTATGTGCTAATCCAGCTTTGCAGAGAGATCAAGTTTGTCCCTGCGCTTACTTAATCGTGAATCAGTTAAAAGGTCAGATACACTTCTGATAACAAATGCAGTGTCTACTAGGGTTATCTGTATTGTCTTTCCTCTTATTTTTTAAATAAAAATTGACACAGTCTGATAGAAAAACAGTAACGAAAACCAACTATCTTAGGAGAAGCATCTTCCTGTTTGTTTTACACATACTTAGGTGTCACATATATATTCGATTAAATAATAGTCACTTTCCCAGAATTGTCTACTGGTTTTAAAATTAAGTTTCTTAATACCTTAAAGTGACAATTTGCTTCATAATAAATACTGAACTGAGACTATAAAAATTACTTTCTAAGAGGTATTCTCATATTTTTTAACAAAATTGTGAAGTTGCAAATGAGAAATGTATATACCTAGGTAGTATAATGACTTACAATTTATTTAATTAATATTTTAGGTTCTGTGTTTGCCTCAATGTGACTAACAGAGCATATTATTCAAATTAAGTTATGCCTAAAATATCACAAGGCAAACATGAATCTCTTTTCATATTCTTGGGTAGGATTTCTGCCAAAAAATAAAAATAAAAAATAAAAAACAAAACACAAAACAAACCCCCAAACTAAACAGTTACCTTTCTTTTTTTAAAAACTTGCTTCTTTTCTGAAAAAAACTCTCCTCACTCTGGTTAATTTATTGAAGCATTGCCTGTTTGGTAGTGAATGTTAATGAATGGACTCAAATCAAGCTTGGCTGAGTGTGTAATAAAAAGCTGAATTTTTCAAAGGAAGAAAGGTGTTTAGATTTTTTTAAGAGAATGCTAGAGATAGGAATTATTGTAGAGATTGTTTCCCTTTACTGTCTTCTCACTTCCCTAATGAGGAAACCAAGGCACAGAAAAGTTATTAGCTGAATGGTTTTTCTCATGAAAACATAAAAAATATTTCTATAATATTCAGTGTTTTTCTAAGTAAGTATAGTGAAGGTCTGCAATAGTGGTAAAAATATCTGCAAATAATGGTGGGTCTGAGACTTTATGGAATGACCAAATATTGCCTAACGGTACGTGTTGGAGTTTAATGAGAAGATGAATTGAGTGAAAATGATTGATTTAAAGAAAATCAGACAGGAAACCGAGTTGTAGAATGTGTTAAAAAATTCCTCAATTTCCTAAGTTGGGAGAACGGTGATTTTTGATCATTTATTTTGTTAATATACCTAATTATGTGATTCTTAGGATTATCGGTACCAGAGAAGAAAGCATAATAGTTTGTAAAATATTTTTTGTCTGTGTTTGTTGCTGGATTAGAAATGTAGTTTTTTACGTACTCTAAAGTTGTTATGGAGATCTGGGCACACTTCGAATTTTCAAGAAGCTAAGAAATTATACATTTATATAATATAAATATATTATAAATTATTTATTTCAAATAATATATTCATTTAATGATATATCTATGAGTTTATTATAAATGATGTCAAATTTCTATGCTTTCCAAGTTCATTTTAGTTTGATTGGATGGTATATACTATACATATGTATGGTTTTAGTCCTAAACCAGAAAATGAATTGATTATTACATGATATGGTTTGTTTGTTGAATAGATAATCTTTTCACAAACAAGTGGCAAACTCTGGGAAAATATAGGAGAGCATTTAGTAATGCAAATTCCAATTAATTTTTCTTTTGGATTGTTTTTAAAGCATCTGAAACTACATATACAACTTCTACCTCAAAAATAAATGGAACATTAATCTATAGGGAAGTAGACACTCCTAAGAGATTACATGATATTTGTTGTGCTGACAACAACAATGGTAGATCTAGTATTTCCACCAAATGAAGACTTTTCCTATCTTCAGGGAAAACAGTATATGTCCTTAGGATCCTGGAGAAGATACTGTGGAAGTTAATCTAATGTTTATACTCATGATCAGTGCTAGCAATTTATATGAGTACAGGGTTTTATAAGTACTGAGCTATCCCCATCATTTTATATCATTTTTAATTATTATACTTAGCTATTCAAAAGCCAGAATTCCATTGTATCCTAAACACACTTTTCTTTCCTCCTACCTTTGGAGAAATAATTAAGGGCAGTTGGTGTAATCATTAGGAATTCAAGGCAAGTACAGAGTGGGGGCTGAGAGTGATCTGCATTTCTGCTTTTACTCCTCCACCTCCCTCATTTGATACTGGGGAAATGTGACCGACCTGAGCTGGGAGTGGTGAGAGGAAACCAAACTTTGTTTTTGATCATTGAAGTTTTGCTCCTTAGCAAAGAAGAAAGAGAGGTATGCACGGATGTTGTAAAAAGTTGCAGTGCTCCCTAAATTCTCTGCCTGTAGAGGCAACTTTAGATACAAATTTCAGTTTAGCTTTTGGTATACTCTAATGACGTCCCTAAATTTGGACATTTTTCTTCTAATTTCTCTTGCAATTTAATTCAGAATATAAACTTTTTTTTTCATTTTAACCTGTCTTCTGTATTATAATGTGTCTACTATATATATTTCTTTTTCTTGCAAAACCCTAATATAATTTTATTTTTGTAGGCATTTTTTTTTTTTTTTGTACTTTCTGTTGTCTCAAAACTTGACTTCTCTAGCTGGTAGAGAGGATGAAAGCCGATTTTAAAGTGATTTAGTGAGCAGTGTCTGTTGGTTGCAGTCTTTGGCCTACTACTGACTTGGCTACTGGTTCTTTAGACATTGGCTGATCACCAGACCTACTGTTATCTGGTAAAATAAACTCTTTACTTGCTGCGCATGGAATTAGAGACAGTGCTATTAATTTAGGAGAAAGAACTCAGAGAAAAGAAAGGTTATCATATTTCAGAGTAAGAGACCAGCTTAAATACGACTTGACAATTGAGAACTAAAACAAACCTGTGTAAAAGTGCTTTAGCACAATCAACTTTTGCAATCCCTTCAAACCTTCTTTTTTTTCCGTAAAAAGCATTTCTTTCTTATTTTAAACAAATTTAATTGCTCTTGAATGGCCCTGTACTGTACAGGCAAATGAAGGTCCCTATTCATAGAACTGGAGCGCATAGAGTGTCAGTGGAAGCTTCCTTCCTCTGTCTGACTGGTAAACTGGCATCCGGTCTTACAGGCGTGAACCTTCCACTGTGTGAGATGGTTGGCTTTCCTATCCCACTCAGCTCTTTGCAAACAACTTCCCAAAAGGATGACTGCCAGAAAGGGCAGAGGTTGCAATTCCTGACAAAACTAATAAGAAATTCCGAAAGCACTTTGCACTTTGTGCTCCTATTAGCTCTGCAGAGAAGGAAGAGCCATGCATATTGTACCACTATTTTCCCTGACCTCTCTCTTTAGGCTAGTGTCAACAGTGGAGCACACCCTCCTGTCACTCTTCTTTCTGAACGCTGATGAGTCTTCAGAATACTTCACTGGTTTCAAGAATAAATATATTGTGCAAATGGGTTAGCATGTTGTAGAGTGGCCTTTAGGACGGGACCCCTCTGTATGTCCCAACTGATGACCAGCTATTTCCCACCTGCCACAGACCTGGCGCCATTTACCTTGCCCTTCAGCCATGTTAAACCTCTTGCCAGTATTCTCCCCTGTCCTAGAACACACTATTCTCTTTCCCTCGAATATCTGTTCCCTTCCCGTCCATCTAGGAATTGTCTTTACCTACTTCAAGTTTTAGATCAAGCTTCATATCTCCAGGCAGATAGAATAGTAAGATCTAACCCTAAATGTACGCTTATTATTATGTGCCAGGTCCTGTTGTTAGCACTTTTCATGTAGAATCTCATTTCATTCTGACAAGTGCCCTGGAAGTACGCTAATATTTAAAATGTACACTTTATCCATAAAGGAACTGAAAAACAGAGAAGTTAATTACTATGCCTAAGGTCACACAGCTTCTATGTGTAGACCCAGGATTTTAATTTAGACAGTCTTGTTCCAGAGCCTGTGTTTTTGATCATTTGTTCATGTTTATTTTATCTTGTGTTCTGTTTCCACACAGCCCCCCTGACTTATGATTATAGTGCCCTGGGGCTTAACAGTAATGGACAGATCACGCAAAAGCACCACAGTAAGCACCATGTCAATTGTGTGCGAGTAACTTGAAAGCTACCAAGGAGAAATTTAAAGAGGACTTGGCAAAAGGCATTGTTACAATTCAGGTATCTCTTCAGCTTGCATTAGTTTCAGTGGTGGAGGCCATAACGCTCTTACCATTTTAAGAACAAACCTAAACCCTAATGATGGTGAAGAATGCTAAGGGCTGTTACTGGAAGCCAACAAATGTTACTTTGTTTCCTCTGACTTATTTAAGGGTCAGATTGGGGTTGACTTGGTTTCATTAAGTAATAAGGACACTTACAAATTGCTGCCGGTTCTAATCAGGATCCATTGCAAGGAACCACAGGTGTTTTTTTTGTTTTTGTTTTTGTTTTTGTTTTTTTTTTTTAAGATTTTATTTATTTATTTGACAGACAGAGATCACAAGCAGGCAGAGAAGCAGGCAGAGAGAGAGGAGGAAGCAGGCTCCCTGATGAGCAGAGAGCCCGATGCAGGGCTGGATCCCAGGACTCTGGGATCATGACTTGAGCCGAAGGCAGAGGCTTTAACCCACTGAGCCACCCAGGTGCCCCAGGAACCACAGGTCTTATTCCACTCTGGGAGACTGATACATGGCAGTATACCTATTACTTTCAGTACAGAAGTGTCAGATCTGGTTATCTAAAAGCTGTTTGGAATATAATCAACCGGGAGATTGTTAACTAAAAGATACATAGTTTGCAAAAAAACAAAACAAAACAAAACAAAAAACCATTATTTTAAAAATTACTCATTTATCTGTTAGTCTTCCTGTAGGAGTTACTGGGAGATAGTAACTATGATTTGGTTTTATTTCTGTCCTCAAGGTCTACCAAGAATGCCAGAATGCACAGGATATAATACAGTCACTATTTAGATTGCAAGCTATCTTCTTAACTTTGCCCAGTGGACTAGAACATGGTTAAACCTAGTTAACTCGGGAGTGGTGTGAAGGGACATACTCATGTCTTGTCGTTAGCAGTAATTACATCCCTCCCTCTTTCTTCACTTTTTCTCTATAAGTGAATGAATTGGGATATCCCTCGAGCTTTCCTCATTTGGAGAACAGATTTTGCACATTCTCTTCAAAGACACTTCTAAATATTTGAAGCTACTAATTGCCTATATTACCTCTAAAATTGTAGTTTGCTTTAACATAATAATCTCATAGAGAAAAACACCATATGAAGCCATAGTTTTGTTTTGACAGCAACATAAATCATCATTTCACTGTCTGCTCGTGAACAAGAAAGTTTAAGGCAAGAGTGGTATCAATCTGTTGAAGTATTAATTGGGAAAATTCTGGCATATATTCATTTTGAAACTTTTATCTGTTTTGTATGTTGTTAGGGATTTCTGATTTTGCTTAATAATATTAGAAAGAGCAGCCTATCTATATTTTTACTTTATGATTATTTTAGTAAACTCATTCTAGAAAATAATCTGCATATTATACATGTATTATAATTATTATATTATGAAATGCCATCGTTAAGCAAGGAGTATATAAAGTTTCAAGTGCCTGATAAGAGATAGTAGTTGTAGAATTGTTTTAGAAGAATATAACCTATTTTTTAGATTCTATTCCTACCCGTTGTATATTTTAGTTACGCTAAAGTCATTAAGATAGATATCTTTGTCTGTTTTAGTGTGTCCCAAGCACACAGAGCAGAACCTGTCACATAGTATTGGATAAATCTTTGTTGAATGAAGTGAAAGTGTTGGTTGAAGCTCTAATGAGTTGCTCTTCAGTACCCTAACAACCTGAGATATAAGCTGGTATATATCTGTTATTGTCAGTGTCTACAGAAATGTATCAAACAGAATTTTGCTGATATTATTGTGATTTCCTGAAAATGTCAGTCTCTGCTTTGCCTCTGAGCAAGCTACAATCTCTACCTTGAACACTTCCAAACCACTTACCATTGCTTTTTACTTAGGATTTAGATATTATCTTCTAAGGGAATACCTTTCCTCAACCATAAAAACTGAGGTAGTTGATCTTGCATAACATTCTGAAGCACACTGTATTTACTCCAAACCTGAATATTTATCACCGAATATTTGTGATGCTAAAATTAAAACAGGGAATGCTTCTTTTTCATTCAGGCTTCTAGCACTATACCTGGAGTAGAATAGATGGCCAATAAATGTTTATCATATGGATTAATGACCTCATAAGCAAGGGATTATACTAAAGTCAAGAAGACAGGGGCAGTCAGCCTTGGCTTGCTATCACAATCATTTCCAGTCCTATCTCTGTGGATTTTGATTGAGTAGATTTTGTACAGAATCCAAGCATAGGTGCTTTATAAACTCACAGATAATTTTGATGTACATCCAAGGGTTTATGAATCTTTTGTATCAGGAAATAAATACACCCAAAGTTGGGAACATGTCTAGCTTGTAGAATAGGTCACTGGAAGTTACGTTAAAGATTATTTATCTGTTGTGTGCAAATCATTGGATAAATACCCAATTACCCAAGAGGAGTGACTCTGTAAAACTGATTTGGATAGATCAACTGCTTATGATAGAGATCATGCTTTGTTTTTAAATCCTTTTCTCTAAACCATGTAATAAAGTAAATGCCAACAATATTGTTTTTCTCAACATTAAAGTCAAATGCTTGTATTGAAACTTGAGATTTGAGTTTTATAATAAACATTTTAATAGCTTTGGCCACTTGTAAACCCGAATGCCAAGCTTTTTAATTATCACGCCCTCAATTGGCATTTGTTCTTTCCTTCACCATCCTCAGAGTTGTGGTATTATTTCTCCTTTCAGTTTTCAGCTCATAGAAGCTTTTTATGATACAAGAGAGTTCAGGATTGAGGCTGTTCAATAACCGTGAAGATTAAATGACTCTCTTCTATGTGCAGTCGGTGTTAGGTGTCCTGACTACAGAAAGAGTATGTTTGTGTCTACTGACATGGCCTATGGTATGTGTGTTATCAGAAGAGCGCTGGGTTAAGAGAATAGGCTGAGGCCAGAAGACTGTATGGATACTTTTTTTCTGCATGGTACAGAATCATGGGACTAATTAAAAAATACAGGCATGCTGCTAAGTTGGTAGAGGCAGTGCCTACTTTGCTATCTCTGCATACTAGGTGGTTCCCTTTGATTGCAACCACTGGATCTTCTGACAAGTTACAAGGGAACTGAAGCCATACTGCTTTTTCTGGACTAGCCAGCCCACTGTAAAATCACCTGGGATTCTCCAAGACAATTAGTACATTTAAGTCACACTTGATGCAGGGTTATGGCCATTATGGAATTGAAAAATGTATGAATGCATAATCTTCCTGTCTTATAAGGGAGTACATTAAACAAAATGTGTACACATGTTTATAAAAGATGTAGCCCAACACTTTAAGCCTTATATGTGATCATTCTTGTTATTATCCAACTTGTAGCATGTTTTTAGGACATAAATTATAAGTAGTTTTGTTTGTTTCTGAGGATTCATATGTGGGACAAAGATCTCTATGTTGATTGTTTTGTTTTGTTTTTGAGGATTTTATTTATTTATTCGACAGACAGAAATCCCAAGGAGGCAGAGAGGCAGGCAGAGAGACAGGGGAAGCAGGCTCCCCGCTGAGCAGAGAGCCCAATGTGGGGCTCGATCCCTGGACCCTGAGATCATGACCTGAGCTGAAGGCAGAGGCCTTAACCCATTGAGCCACCCAGGCGCCCCATATGTTGATTGCTTGAGAAAGTAAAATATTTATTATAATCTTTTTTAAGTCATAATGATTTCTTTCACAGAAAGTTATATCAGAGTTTTCAAGTAAGTATAATTAACTAATTATAGGTTTAGATAATGTTAATAGGCTGTATAGCTTTAGATAATGTTAATTATCTATAGCTTTAGATAATGTTATAGCTTTAGATAATGTTAATGGGCTGTCAACTCTCAAAGTTTTGTTTTTATCCCATATCTTTTCCCTGAATTCCAGACTCATATACTCAACTGCCTATTCAGCCATTTCCAGTGGAAAATTAGCATTCCCAAACCTCAATATTAGAACTCTTCCTGAAGCCTGTTCTGCTCACAATCTTTCCAGCTCAATTGATGAAAACACAGTCAGATGTTCGAACTAAAATACTCAAGAATAGCTTTCACTCCTCTTCTCTCATACTCTGTATCCAACCCTTCAGCAACCCTATCTGCCATGTTTTCAGAATATATCCAGAATCCGACCTAGTACTTCATCTCTCGGTTCAGCATCCCAAAATTGACAAAATTTTATACCTCGAGGATCACAATTGCTTCCTCCGTGCTCTGTTCCACTCTAGTGCCCCGAAAGTCCGTTCTCAACGCAGCAGCCACAGTGGTCTGGAAAATTCGTTGGTTCATGTTACTTCTCTCTCTTCACCTCCAGTAGTTTTCCATCGCACCTGGAATACAATCTAAACTCTTTGTACATCCCACAGGACCTGTACAATCTGCCTTCAGCCTTCCTCTCCCTTATTTCTCTGACCTCATCTCTTATACTCCTTTTATTTCCTCTACTGGAGACCTAAGTGTTTCCTTGCATTTCCTCCAACTTCTCCCCTCTGGGGCGACTCCTATCTCTGGTACTTTGCACTTGCTATTCCTTCTGCTTAGAATGCTATGCTGTTAAAATATCTGGATAGAAAAGCCTCTTAGGCCTTGCTAGACTGTTCAAACATTATTTCCTTATTGAGGCCTTTCCTGTTTTTCTAATTTGATACTAAAATCCATACCTCCTCAACCCTCATTTAGGATTTATTTATTTTTTTCTTAGTACTATTCAAATATTTGTCATTTATAAAAAGTAACGACTTACTTAAATTTAAGGTGGAGATTTTATTTTAAGGCATTCTATCAAATGCAGAATTAGATGTTGTTAAAGTACAAGGAGTACAAATATTGCCTTAAAGCGTTTGGGCAGCTTCTAGGCCATTTTTATCCACATATTTGCCATAGTTTTTAACTTGATTTTACATATAGACGTAGTCAAAGTCAAAATTCCACATAGAAAAGCTTTTTACTTATTTGATGAACATCATGCCCATCAATTCAGTTGTTCTAAGAGATTATCGTTGTATAGACGTAATAATGGGAGTTTGTTCAGCTCGTTTAACAGGGGAATAATGTGGGACTTGTGGTTACTTAAAAAGTAGATGGGAGATATTTAAAGTTGAAGACATAAAAGCAACTACAGAATAATATTGTTAAGGAAATGTACACACATGCTGATACTCAAAGCAGATCTATTTGTTATTCCCAATCAATACTAAATCTCAACTAGGATCACAGGGTTCACACATATCTCTCAACCACTGGGCAGGTCAGAATTAGAATAAACAGTCAATAGTGAGATGTGGATACAGTGGATTGTGATGTGAGTCACAATTTTTCAATTACTTCTACTTCAGAATATTTCATTGTATATTTATTTTACCCTGATCATTCCAATCTTGAATTTCACTGTGTAAGTGACTTCTTTTTAAGCTGATATTTTCATGGGATTGTATGGAAGTACCTTTACATTTGGTCATTGGATGTCTGTTTTCTGAAATGGTATTACCATCAGGCTTGTTAAGTGCCTGGTATTGATGACATTAACTACAAAATTACTGAAACTTCAGGCTATTCTTTTACACATGTCTTTGTCCATGTTATTCTCAATTTGATGCTGTTCTTGGTTTGAGTATCAAATACCCAGTTTTTGTAAGATATCCATAAAAACTTGAGCCTTGAGATACTTGTTTATTTTATTCATTTTTTTCCTGAAGGAAAATATACTCTCTAAAAAATAGGTTTAACTATAAGAGACTCTTAATCTCACAAAACAAACTGAAGATTGCTGGGGGGAGGGGGTATGGAGTAGGTTGTTGGGTTATGGACATTGGGGAGGGTATGTGCTATGGTGAGTGCTGTGAAGTATGTAAGCCTGACGATTCACAGACCTGTACCCCTGGGACAAATAACACATTACGTGTTAACAAAGAAATTAAAAAAAAATAAATTGATGAATTGAAGTATTGAAGTACTGGTGAAAAAAAATAGTTTTAAAAATGACAAAACATGTAGGTTTACTATAGAATCCCATGGGGATAAAATGAACCTTAAACACTACCCATGCCCGGGAGTAGTTAGTGTAAATTCTGCAACTATAATCTTATAAGCTTAAAATTTATTAATGTTTTCAAGCAGTTCACTTCTCCCATTTTATACTTTTTTTGAGTACAAAGTTTAGATTATAGAATACAGACAAAAAGTCTAATTATTCAGCTATAAGGAGTTGTGTTGGGACAGGAAATTTATGTGATTTCTATTGACATTATTTGTGCCACACAGTCACTAAAAGATGAACTTTCATACTTCTTTTTTTAAACATGAAAGAATTTAGGTCAATGTGTTTTGTTTTTTAATATTCATGTTTGCAATACAAGATTGGTGTATAGCATACACGTGTTTGAAATAAATGAAGAAATAGTACCCGAGGTAAGACACTAAAGTATTAGTTTTTTAAAAAAGATTTATTTATTTATTTTAGACAGAGAGACAGAGCACATGAGTGTGGGGGAGGGAAGGGCAGAGGGGAAAAAAAGAATAGAAAATTTTCTGTTAAGCATGGAGCTCTATACATGTCGCTTGATTCCACAATCCTGAGATCATGACCTGAGCTGAAATCAAGAGTCAGATGCTTAGCTGACTGAGCCACCTAGGCACCCTGAAAATATCAGTTTTTAAAATATTTTAATAAATATCTAATATCACAGTTGCTTTATTTAATCGAGAGTTATGTTAATGTCTATGCAATAAAAAAAATTATTAAAAGGAGAAAATGCTAATGATAGCATATGGATGTCAGGTTGTGCAGCAGAGCAGTGATGGAGCAGTGAACATGAAGATGGGGATTTGAGACCTATCCGGTTGCATAAGCTACCAATGTTCCAGGCAATTTCCTGAAGTTGTATGTACTTGGGAAGACGTAAGAACATGCTGGAGAGATTGCTCAGCACTACATAATGGTCATGGTCCATACCTGATGGACCTTTAGATATGGAAACCTGTTTAGTCTTCTGTTCATCTGTAAGGAGATTTCCCGAATTTGTCAGGGAAATGGATAGCAAGAATCAAGTGAATTATAACTGTGGGGGGAAACATGGGTGATGCTCACTGGAACTATTAAAGATGTTCAAGATGGTTGAAAACTTAAGGACATAGTGCTTTTAGATAGTATTTTTACTGAGTGTTTACTGTGTGTTGGAAGAGGTTAAAATGCCTTATTTTCTTGAGTTCTCAAAATGAGGCTAAGTTGAAGAAACTAGGTTAGAGAGTGGGTAAGTAGGTTACCCGAAGTCATGCAGATAGTAAGTGCTTGGACTAGAAATTGAATTAGAAGTTAGGTAAACGTGGATTAGAAGTCGGGCAGTTCTAAGTATAGAAATGGAGTTATTAATTGTTGCCTAGTCACTTGTCATATCCACTTATCATATCCTATCCTAAGGAGTCCATTTGAGACTTTACTAAGAGCTCTTGTGATTTTAAATATAGCAAGGTATTGGTAATAGTTAAATTATAATAATAGTCACTTCACTCTCACTTTTTCTTTTGTTAGTCCTACATCCCACATGAACATGGTAGCACTCCTGGTTTTTGGTATTTATCTAGAGCAGCAAAGCATTTAATGACGGAGTAGGAGATTTTTTTTTTTTAATTCATTTTTTTAAAGTTTGTTTTTTTCTTTTTTAAGATTTTATTTAATTATTTGAGAGAGAATACAAGCAGGGGTGCAGCAGGAAGAGGGAGAAGCAAGCTTCTGCTGAGCAGAAAGCCTGATGTGAGGCTCCATCCCAGGACGCTGGGGTCGTGACCTGAGCCGAAGGCAGATGTTAACTAACTGAGCCACCCAGGTGCCCCAATATTTTTTTTTAAGGATTTTATTTATTTATTTGAGAGAGAGAGTGTGTGTGTGTGCAAGTGGGGAGAGGAGCAGAGGGAGAGGGACAAACAGATTCCCCACTGAGCTTGGGGCCTGGTACAGGGCTCGATCTCACCACCCTGATATCATGAAGTAAGCCAAAACCAAGAATCGGACCCTTAAATGATTGAGCCACCCAGGTATCCCCGGAGATGGTTTATAACTCTTTCTTTGTTTTAGTTTACTTTTACTTCTCCCTACAATGGTATGTTTCATATGCGGCCTGTGATGTGAGGTATAATATGAGGATAAGTGAGTCCCTAGAAATGGGGAAGGATCACTTTAGAAAGGCAACTGAAGAACTGTGTTCTTGCCACGCTTGAATCAAAGGGAAAGAATCCAATTTGGGAAGCTCTCTAAGGTGCTGTTTTTATATAAAGGCCATTTCTGGGACGCCTGGGTGGCTTAATTGGTTAAGCAGCTGCCTTCGGCTCAGGTCATGGTCCCAGCGTTCTGGGATCGAGTCCCACATCGGGCTCCTTGCTCGGCAGGGAGTCTGTTTCTCCCTTTGCCTCTGTCTGCCTGTGTTCATGCTCTCTCTCTCTGACAAATAAATAAAAAAATCTTAAAAAAAAAAAAAGGCCATTTCTAACATTCATTTTCCTTTTCAGACTGATGGGAAAGAAACTCTGGCTCTGAGGCAGGGTGTAGCTGCTCTTCGATTCATGTATTCATTCATTCATTAAACATATTTCTGTTGATTATTTACTATGTGTCAGCCGCTAGGTTATTTATGAAGACTACAGTGAACATCAACAGTGCTGATGTTTGCTGTCAGAGGGTTTACCATCTATCAGGGAAGGCAGACATCAAACAGTACATTACAAGCTTAGCAGAGAGAGAAGGAGGGAGATGAGGTGGTATGAGTCTGTAACAGGGAGTTTAGACACACACTGTGCCTGAGTGGGAATGAGATAATGAAGCAAGTAAACAAAATAGAATGTGGAGTTATCCAAGGGGAATATAGGGTCCTTGGGATCACATGAGTGAATCACAGAACCCAGCCTGGTAGAGATAAGTAATGATTTCCTGAAGAAGTCATGATTGAGTCAAGATCAAAAGGTTGATTAGGTCTCAGATCACCTGGCTTTAATCCTGGCCACCCATTAGATTCATCTAGGAAACTTCTAAAACATGGATTCCCCCCACCCCCTCTCCCTGCTCCCTGCTTCATTCTAGTCATTAGTTCTTATACAGGACTCAGGCATTCTTATGTTGTAAAAATTCTCTGGGAGATTCTAAAGGCAGGATTGAAAAACAGTCACCTTATCCTTAGACAACTGAGAAAGGATTGAAAAATTCCCCAATAAAGGGAGCACAGGATATTTTAGAAACTCAGAATTTATATCAGCTGGAGCATTACATTTGGGGTTGGGGAAATAGATAGGAGTTAGTGTCAGTGTTTCACTTGGAGATTGTGGCTGTGAATCTCCATAGAGGAGGTCTGATTTTCCTCAAGAGGTCCTCAGAAGCCATGATGCACTCAGGGAGAGTTTGGACACTTAATAATTATTCAGTGTTGATATCTTGTCAGGCAACCTGATTACTTTCATTTCCTTGTACACTGTGCTATCTTGTATCCGTGCTACATATCTGATATTTCTGTCACCCTCCTCTTAGCTTATACACTTCTACCCATCCTTCAGAACTCAGCTTAAAAGAAACCGCATGTTAGATATTTCAGCCTTTGTGAACCGTACGATCTGTCTCACAGTGATGCAACTCTGTTGTAGGGTGAAAGCAGCTGTACAATATATAAATGAATGGGTGTGGATGTAGTTTAGTACAAACATCATTTGTGGATGCTGAAATTTAAATTTCGTATATCTTCCATATGTCACAAAATACTACACTGCTTTTGATTTTTTAACCATGTAAAAATAGAACCATTCGTATCTCTTGTAGCATTACAAAAATAGAAATGCTTAACTCCTAGGCATAGTTTTTCCTGCCCCTGTTCTAAGGCATTGTCACAAATACCAACTCACAAAAGCACTCTTAGGTAAATACTTTTTATTATTTTCATTTTACGGATGTAGAAACTGAAGGGCAAAGCAGCCCAGATCACACAGATGCTAGTGCCTGGGTTGGGATTTGGACTCCTTCCCCGTCTTCCACACGATGTATTGGTGTCATTTACTCCTTATTGGTCATGGGAGTGTGTGAAGAAGTTTAAAGGAGGAATTAATTAGAGATGAAACTTTAGATCAGTAATCCATGTGGACACTGAAAGCAACAGAAGGAAAGGATTAAAGACCTGGGACGAACCAATCAGTAAAGGAATTGGGTGTCCAAGAGATCAGCAAAACATAATGAAAAGACATATTAGGCCCTCGAAACTTTTGTTTTAAGATAAGAGGGACCTGTGAGCTACAGAGAAAGTTGTTTGTAGTACTTTCACATTATTGTATTTCACGCTCAGTCAGTATTTTATATAGCTCATGTGGGTAGGTGTGTATGTATGCATACCTGTTCTTTTCTGGTTAGGGAAGAATTCAAGCATAGGTAAATAATTAAAACCAAATGTGTAGAGTGTTATAGTAGAGGTGAGTATATCACACCCAGCCGTGGGAGATAGGAAATGCTTTCTGGAGCAGATTACACATCACTTATATCATCTGTTTCCCAAGGTGCTGTGGAGCTAAATGTTTCAGATAGGGAAAATAGGATTTATAAAGGCCCAGAGGCAGCAGAAAGAAGATGGATGTGGGGGTTCTGGGAAGACTAAGTCCAGTATGACTAGAGCACTGAGTGAGGATGGAGTTAGGGGAAAAGACAAAGAAAAGAAAATGGTACAGGTGCAGTTGGGTGGTACTGGGCAGACAAATGGGTGTGTTCAGACCTAAGAGATTTTATGTGCGGGGTCTGTGCGTACCCTCTGGAAGTCAGTGGGTTCACTGGAGGAATTTAAGCAGCAAGGTGACATAAAGCCTGGAGTTTTGGAAGCTTGTTCAAGCTGTGGTGCACAGACTGATGAGAAGACATGTGGAAGCCAGTTAAATGACTATTAGAGTAATGCACGGGGCTCTGGTATCTTATTCTCCCATTTAATAAACTTAACAGTATGTAGTAAAAAGCAGGAAGAAATACTGTTGAACAAAATAACGTGCTAATAGGATACATCTGAAATTCTAATCATGGTTTGTGGTATCAGCTATTGGCAACATGGAAACTATTCCAATATTAAGGGCATTTAAGAATTGCTTTGAAAATGGAAATTTCACTTTTTTAGATGTATCGAGTTAAGCTACAACAATTACTGCTTTTAATCTTTAAACGGTTGGAGTTCAGTTAATAAAATATGAATAATAACTTTCCCGTATGCGTATAATGTATGTGTGTGTATGTATAAAATCATAGAATCCATATTAGGAGAATTTGTTAAATGCTACAATTATGAGATTAAATAACAGGCAGATTTCAAAGTCGCTTAATTTTTTACTTAGTTTATTTAAAGGAAAAAACTTTAAAACTTGATTAACTAAGTTTTGCATTTTTATAACTTGATATGCGTTTCTAGAAAAGGAAAAAAAATAGTTGAAATTTTTACCTTGTGTCCCTATTTTTAAATTGGTTTTTGAAGAGTGAATTATTTCATATAATGTGTCTCTACAAAGAATTCTGTGAGGCTTTAAAAATAGAGCCCTTATTTTGAATCCTGTAAAGGGAATGTGTTTTTATCACATTACTTTCAAAGGAAGAAGGAACAAATGTGACAAAATCTGTGCTCTTGAAAAGGTCATCCTGTGAAAAGATATTCTGGAGAGAAGGGACGTGTGATTTATTTTATGTATTATTTACCCATGAGCACTTGGGACCGTGACCATGAGACTGCATCCTTTTCTGCTTAGAGTTACAGCCTTCGTAACTCGGTTCAGTCAGTCCTTGAGTCTTGACCCTGCTATACTTTTGCTAATGGCCTCAGAGCAAGAAGATAAGATAAAATAAGCAGATAAGATGCTGTGACTTTTAGAAACAGTCTCTTTCAGAGTCATTTATACCCTGAAACATAAATTGAGTGTAATTTAAAACAAATATAAACATCGGGAATCAATTAAGTGTCTCAAGATAATCTTAGTATATTGTTTATGTTTTAAGTTTCTTTTATGGGGTATAGGAATAAAGGTGGCAAAATGGCAGGAGCCTGGATTTGATATTTGCCCAGATCTTAGGAGTGTCCTAAAGTTTGCTTTCTGATTCTCAATTCCTTCATCTGTACAGTGGGGAGCAGAACATATGCCCTGAAAAGCGTGTCAAGAGCTTAGCCTAGTGGCTGGCACATACTAGGCTTTCTAGACATAGAAGCCATTATAGTTATTACTTTCTTTTTGTTCTTTATGATAAGAGAAAGAAAGTTAAGAATGGTCAGGGGTTCCTACTGGCCTAAAAAAAATTGACCATCATGAGCAGAACTCCCGCAAAAAGGCTATTGAATGCAATGATTCTTTTAAATATTCCAAGGCTGAACTAGAGACAATCATATTTGATAGAGTTAAGGATTCCTTTGAAATGTCTGATTTCTATAAAGAAAAAGTTTTTTTAATTTCTTTTTAATAATTTGGAACCATATATACTATATTGGATAATATGTTGATTTTCATTCAGAGGCTTGATGAAATAGGCAGGTGGAGTATTGTTAAAGGAAGTATGCTTACCATACTCTAAAAAGGAAACCCGTAAAGCTTCATCCACATGTGTTTGTATGTATGGAAGTCAATACTCCTAAATCTTAATTAACTAAGGAAATGACCAAATATACATTGCTCACAAGCACTCATTCATTCATTCATTCATTCATTCTATAATGAACTGTTAGTCGTAAAAAAAATTACTACTTGAAATTATAATTTTCAAAAAACAACATCCTCTATGAAATGTGGTAAATTGTGATGGTATCTTTTGATTCTGAAATCAGAGTCCTTTTTCCATTCTCATTAAGTCCTCCCAGAAAAGTATATTTATAAAACACAATATATTTTGAAATTTGATTGCAATTCTATTCTGTTTTGTTTTTTAACTAACACCTGAACTTTTCAAATCAGTAATACTGGTTCACTTTCAGGCAGAAGTGATCTCTTTTCTTTCTGAACGGGAATCTAAAAACTTGCAGTAAGGACATCTGTCTCAAACATGCTCAGTAATACAATGGACAATGCATGGCCTTCTCTGAATGTTTTTATTTTTGAATAAGGAAAAAAAATCAATAGAACACGGGTCTATTGAGTGATACGCAGCCTGAAGTCTGTTTTTATAACAATGCTTATACCACATGATTCATGGTTTGGCTTGCTTAATGAATTAAGCACATATTAAGTTGTGGATCAGGGGGTCTGATATCTAAAACATTGTCCTTTTATGTCTGCTTTATTTCATATCGTGTAACATTTTGAAGGTTCATCCATGTGGTAGCATGTATCAGAACGTCATTGCTATTTATTACTGAATTCTATTCCATTGTATGCATGTACTGCATTTTGTTAATCTGTTCATGTATTGATAGAAATTTGGTTTGTTTCCACCTTTTGGCTATTGTGAATAACATTTCAGTGAGCGTTGGCACACAGGTATCAATTTAAGTAACAGCTTTCAGTTCTTTTGGGTATATACCTAGGAGTGGAATCACTTGGTAATATGGTAATTTCATGTTCAGTGTTCTGAGGAATATTGTATAATTCCACTTTTATGAAATTTTTAGAACAGTCAGCTTCATAGAGATAGAATATATATTATCAGTTACCAGAGCCTGGGCAGAGGTGGTGAATTGGGAGTTACCCCTCAGTGGTTACAGTTTCTGTTTCAGGTGATGAAAATGTCTTGGAAACAGATAGTGGTGATGGTTGCACAGCATTGTGAATGTAATTATGCTGCTGTACATGAATCGGTTAAAATGGCAAATTTTATGTTGTATGTATTTTACCCCAATTAAAAAAGTGAATAGCATAATATACCAAAATCAATGAATTATACATATTAAATGGGTGAATTACATGGCAAGTGAATTATATTCCAAAGAAACTGTTTAAAACATCAAGTTTATCCAAATGGATAGCAATTTATTAAATTTTTATCCAAAGATTACACTTTTATCCAAAGTCTCCCAGGACTTTCAATCTGAATCATGAAGCATGAAGCAACGTCCATGAAATACCCCGGCAAATTTAGAGGGTAAAAATCAACAAATTATACCTCAATATGCATATACATTCAAAGATACATAGCTACACAAGTACACACTATTCACACTGCTATATGCTTATATATAATTTGTAGATAACTAACATAGAGATGTACTCAAGACAAGAGTATTATGTTTGTTACCTATTCTTTATAACTTCTTTGTGTATACAATATGGCTTATTAATTACACATTTCATAATAATTATGTATAATATTGTGAATTCAAACCTTCAAAATCACCTTTATTTAGATTATGAATAGCTGAATAATAGATCTATTAGAAATTAATGGAATATGTCCAGATGCTGGCTTTCACTTTAATTCCAAATAATGCAATTATTTAGAATGATTAAGGACTTTATAAATTGTAACTGAGATGCATCAGACAGGATGTAAATTCACATATATTAAATTATATATTATATATAATATGTACTATATTACATATATATATAAAACATATATATTCTATATATTTGATTCTAAATCTACATATTTTCCCCACACATGAATATTTTCTGTTTGCTTTTCCATAATTTTATTCTTGATTTGACATATTTTGTATTTGAGGATTTCATAGTCTATAATTTATCTGCTGTTCCACTCCTCAGTCTCCTACCCAAATGTTAGGGAAGTATGGCAAGTAGCAGATTTGAGAAGTAGAATAACAAACTGTTTTATCTGTTAAGAATTCTCATTTTTATATTATTTGTTCACTTTTTTTTTTACTTTTAATTTATTTTCAGCTGCTCCAGTTGATGTTCTGAAAGCTCTAGATTTTCACAACTCTCCAGAGGGAATATCAAAAACAATGGGCTTTTGCACAAACAGAAAGAATTCACAAGGTTCGGATACTGCTTACAGAGTTTCAAAGCAAGCACAACTCAGTGCTCCAACAAAGCAGTTATTTTCAGGTATGTTCACTTGATTACTACAACTACTACTACTTTACAAATTATTATTGTTTCTTCTTATCATTCTCTATAATGCAAAATTATAGGGACAGATATAGTTCTTTCATATATGGGATGCTGAATACATTGTGGTCACTAAGGTGACTTATTGAAAATAACTAATGATTTAATGATTGCCAATTTTAACTCAGCACAATCACAGAAGATATACTCATTTGAAAATTTAATAATTTATTATTTATTGCAAGATGACAAAATATGAAAACAATATTTTATCTAGCTTATTTTTGCATATAACCATGTAGAATTTATTTATTAGGGGGATCATGACAACTTTACCCTTAATGACTACCCATGTGGATTGAATGGGCATGTGGTTTAGACATACTTAGTGATTTTCTTTCTAAAATTAATATAATTTACAATTGAAATTCTTCAGCAGATGTTATAAAACAGATTATTCTGTGTTATTTTTAGATCCTGTTCTTATCTCAAATATAGTAAAAGTTAGTCATATCTCATAGTTATAAGGAGATCTGGGACTAGAGATTTTGTAAATCTTTACCTGAAAAGTTTTGTAATGATATTGGAAAATACCTGGTGACTATTTCTATCTTTCTTTCCAAGACGGACTTAATAACACTCGTTATCTAATCATGGTAATGTAGGGAAATGGAGTTGAGTGATAAAACGACAATTTTTGAGCATCACATTGTGAAGGCAAGCAACTCCTTACAAGTCTGCTATTGGATACATGTCAATTATTTTTTCTTATAACTATACTAAATTGAATGTCCTCATCCTTACTTAACAGAGAGGGAATAGTTTCACTGAAATTCTTGGACTTGTCCAAATTACGAGGGGTCAGTATTTAATCCAGGTCTTGTCTATTGCCAAGACCATTATTCCCTATACTCTCAGGAGTTTCTTGTTGGTGCTTTGGGATCCTCAGAAATCATTTATCATTTAAACTCTTCATATTATCCTCTCTACTACCTTTATCTGAAGGGATTTGAATTCCCTATTTTCACATAAAACTGTTTCCTGACAACAGAAAAATTAAAAATGAAGGAACTAAAGAATTACAAAACAAGGTAGTGTATTTTTCATGGATGGACATTTTAAAGTGTTTTTGAAAACACATTTATTTTTATTAAACTGTTTTTCCTCCCAATTTTTCTTGTTTTGCTAGACGAAAGTAACAAACTGAAAATACAAAGAATATCAATGCATTAATTTTTCTGACTTTGAAAATAAAATGTTAGAATAGTTAAGTTCATAAAATATTTTTTTAAAAAATCAAGTTTAAAAGTTGCACATGTAAAAATTATGTTGCTTTTCTATTTATCTTCACTCTAATGCAGAAATAAGAAAGGGATGGGAATTTTCAAGAGGAAAAAAAAAAACAGTGAAAAATACACTCATGGAAAAGTTCTGGAAATACTCAGAAAGTTAGGGGTTTTGTTTGTTTGTTTGTTTGTTTTGTTTTGTTTTTAGAAAGTTAGTTTTAAATTTTTTATACTTTGGTTCATCCTATCAGGGTCAGTTTTTCTGCCTTCCAAATTGGTGGTTAGTTTGATTACTTCAATCACTTCTGTTGTGCTACTCAGAGTAAAAGAATGCGATGTATGCCTTTGGAATCTCCTTCCGTGAGAGTTAACAAAATTCCCTTAAATCAGTTTCTTTTTTTTTTTTTTTTTCACCTCATAACATTGTGCCTTAGGCATATAATTCTAATAATGAGTATTTCAGATATGAGGAGACACCTCTGATATGGACCTTATTTTTCCTCCCACACAAATGAATTTAAACTTGATCATCCTCCAGGGTAGAGCTTCTTGTCAAATAATGCAAAATGGCAGTTTTTTTTTTTTTTTTAAGATTTTATTTATTTATTTGACAGACAGAGATCACAAGTAAGCAGAGAGGCAGGTAGAGAGAGAAGAAGAGAAGCAGACTCCCTGCTGAGCAGAGAGCCAGCTGCCTGGCTTGATCCCAGGACCCTGGGATCATGACCTGGGCCAAGGCAGAGGCTTAACCCACTGAGCCACCCAGGCGCCCCAGATCAAAGATATTTTTAAAGTTAAAAAAAATCCAAAGCAAGTATTATTCTTTATCAAATTAGTAAAAAAGATCTTTGAAAAATTACTTGGAATAGTTTTTCTTCCATTATGGGAACATAATAGCAACTTCTTTTCTAATGAAGAAGGTAAGCAGTGGTAGTGGAAACTTCAGCACTGTTAGGAGTGGAGGATTGTCAGATAGCCACTGTAAAATTCTGTCTAATTAAGGTATGTGTCCTCTAAAGTCCTAACCTGAGACCTTTAATTTAACTGTCTGAGAACGTTGTACATGTGACCTGAATAGAAGCTATAGTTTTCAAATTCTTTTTTTTTTTTTTCAATTTTTAAAGATTTTTAAAAAGTTTATTTGACAAAAAGAGAGAGATCACAGGTAGGCAGAGAAGCAGGCAGAGGGAAAGGGGGAAGGGGAGGGGGAGGTGGAACTAGGCCCCCTGCTGAGCAAAGAGCCTGAGATCCTGACTTGAGCCAAGGGCAGAGGCTTAACCCATTGAGCCATCCAGTTGTCCCTGTAATTTGCAAATTCTATCTGCACTCTTTAGAACACCTGCTGCTCAACAGATACTATATAAGAAACTTAGTGTATATTGATCTCTGTCTTCATATCCATCTGGAAAGAAGAATATTTAAGCCCAAATTATAGATTAAGGATTAGAAATGTGAAGTATTTGAATATAATCATAGAACCAGTAAATGATGTGAGGCTGAGAGACAGTCCTGCCTTTTAAACTAAGCTGAGATTTCCTACTATGCAAAAATGACCTTCCCTACTCATTTTCAAAACTTGCTGATCACCAAGCTATATCCAAACAGGATTTTAGTTAAAGGGAGACATATTCCACATGGAAATCTAGTGACCACATCTAAAAAAAATGAAAATCAAATAATAAAGTTTTGTGCCTTTTTCATATAAAATTTATTCATGCATGCATTATCTATTGATACTACAGACCATTTTGAGAATCACTATTGAACTTGATACATTCAGTGTGAATTATGATTATTGCATGTATATAATTTATGTATACATGTGTATCAAAAGTATTAATAGCATTTCTTTCTTTAACAAAAGCATCCAGGGGCGCCTGGGTGGCTCAGTGGGTTAAGCCTCTGCCTTCGGCTCAGGTCATGATCCCAGGGGCCTGGGATCGAGTCCCGCATTGGGCTCTCTGCTCAGCAGGGAGCCTGCTTCTCCTCATCTCTCTCTCTGTCTGTCTCTGTTCCTATTTGTGATCTCTCTCTCTGTCAAATAAATAAATAAAATCTTAAAAAAAAAGTTAAAAAAAAAAGCATCCAACAGAGAGATGCTTTATTTTTAGTTTGAATTTATATATTTCAAAACATATTTAAGTTGAAATATTTCAATTTTACTTTATCATGTATACTGATCACTGTTATTTTAGATAACATTTCTTATAGTAAGTGGTTGCATTTCTGTTGTTGAATTAATATCATAGTGAATTCTTTCTGAGACATTTAGTCAGTTATGGACAACTTTGTTTAATGTCTTATAGGGAAGAAACTAAGGTGGGATGCCTAGATTAGACTGAATATTTTGACATCAAATCATGATTCTTTAGGTAACTAAGTTTTCTTTTTTAAAGGTCATAACTTAAAGATTATAATTAAAATCTTATTGCCTAATTTTAAATTGGAAAATAGTTCTGTAATTGAAAAACTTTGCTCATTAGTGTGGTTAGCAGCTGATCATTTCAAAAGTTGTGCTGTACAAATTGGATGATTGATTAGAATTTTCTATAATCTATTTCTAATAGGAATATATTCTTTCTGAAAATTTCTTTTTCCTTAAATGTCTTTATGCAGACATTAATTCATCATGTTTTTGCAAAAATAAAAAAACATTTTCCCGTAACTCACAATATTTTAGCATCTTTTTTTTCTCAGTGTAGAGATACTTGAATAATGTACATCTAGGGAAAGAACTCCTATGATTTTCAACACTCTGAGTTACCTTTTTGAAGAAAAGGTTTATTTTCTATGGAGCTTTTTCAATAACAGGCTAAATTACCTACCTAGATTTTTATTTATAGTATAAGCAGGTAAAACTTGTTGTATTAATTTATGTGTTTTATTACCTTTTCATTTTATTTATATGATTATTTTCCTTCTGTTGATTTACAGAAATACAAAATTAGATGTCTTTATGACACTTAAATGAAACAAAACTATATATATATGTATAGTTCTTATTTTTTCCTGTGATAGCAAAGTTTTTATGACCTATTTGTGATATACCAAAGTTTTTGATAAATTATTTTAAAAATTAAAAATAAGAGTTTTAAGTAAACATAAATACTTTTTAGTTTTTATAAATCTATTTATCTAGATATAGATAGATATGGATAAAGATAAAGATATAGATACAGATATAAATAGATATTACAGAACTAAGTAGTTAACATTAAGTGACTGCTTTCTCTATGACATACTCTTATTTAATTTCCACATTTTAAATAACTTCAATTTCATAAAATGTTTCCTAATACTTTAAGTGGCTACTTATGCTATATAAGTGTTTTATATTTTTTTTAGCCAGTCCCAACCATTGTAGGCCATATTAATATTTTAGGATTATAAGTAGTGTTCTGGTGGATTGACATATCTTTACACATAAGCATTATTCCTATTTCAATAAATTCTTAGAAGTGGAATTGCTTGTCTAATATAATCTTTTGAATTTGACTCTATGGAAGTTATATTCATAGTATTTTTACCATGTAGAATAGAATTCAGAATGAATGGCTTGAATATGGATGTTCCTGTCCCAGATATCTCTGATCACACATGCACAGATAGTCCACTTCTGCATATGGAAAACTTTCTAACTGAAATAATCTCCTTCTTCAAACAATAATGTCTGCTTACATTCCAGGATAGTAAGATATATATGTACAAGTATTTTTGAAGAATAAATTGTGGAATTTAATATGCAATGTTTTAATAAAAATACATGAGTAGACATTGTTTAACTATCTGAGATATATTTGTGATAATCATTTAACTGATATATTTATTTAATAAATACTTACTAAGCACTTATGTAGATTTGGCCCCATTCTGGATATTTGGAGTATGATGGTAAGAGGAGAAAAAAAAGAAAAAAATAAAGAGATAGTCCTCTTGAATTTAGAAAAAAATTAACCAAGTATCTAACAATTATGATGTATAATGACATAAGCTTTTTATTAGTGAAACTGCCTTTGTGTGATAGGAAAAACTGATCAGAAACTCTTTAACTTTTGAGGGATGACTTAAGTACCTTCATATATTGTGTCCTTAGAGCACTTTCTTTAAAGAGAGGGTGCCATAGATCAGACAAGGATGAAAATACAAATCTTATACAAAAAGTGGTACTTTCATATTTTAAAAGTTTTTCTTGTATATTTAATGCACTAGCACCATGGTCAATCTTGTTTCCTAACTTTGAATTTAATTTTACATAATCATTGTGCTTTAAATGAGTGGCTTTAAAGTTTGAACTTAGCTTGGGCAATTATAGCAGAGAAAGCTTATTATCATCTCCTTCCCATTTGTTTTTTAACCTTAATCGTTATGACTGTTTGAATTTACATGACTTATTATGGCCGCCTACAAAGTTAAAAAAAAAAATAGGGTGATCCAGGAATAATTTGAGAATATGTAATTTTTGACCCTTTGACTTTCTCTTCTCAGGAGGAAATTTTCCAGAAGATTTTTCAATATTATTTACAATAAAACCCAAAAAAGGAATTCAGTCTTTCCTTTTATCTATATATAATGAGCACGGTATTCAGCAAATTGGTGTTGAGGTTGGGAGATCACCTGTTTTCCTGTTTGAAGACCACACTGGAAAACCTGCCCCAGAAGACTATCCCCTCTTCAGAACTGTTAACATTGCTGATGGGAAGTAAGTAATATAATAATCCAATGTTATAACTGTATTGAAAGCAATTATTTCATTTAACCATTCAAGAAATATTCATAAAGTGTGATGCAGTTTTTCTAGAGCTTGGAGACACATAAATGAATGAAACATAACATACCTAATTTTACATAGTTTCTTTTGCAGTCTGGGTGGACAAATGATGTCCAATTAAAAAAAAAAATATATATATATATATATATATATATATATATATATATATATTAGTAAAGAGCATATCAGGTGGTGATAAGTGAGAGAGATAGAAATAGAGCAGTGGAGAGGATAGGGAATCGTGGTGGAGGGTGCAATTTTAAGGAATGAGATCAGGGAAAATCTCACTAAGATGGTGACTGGTGAATGGGGTGCCTGAGTGTCTCAGTCATGAAGCATCTGCCTCCAGCTCAGGTCATGATCCCATCTACCTGCTCAGTGGAAAGCCTGCTTCTCTCCCTCCCACTCCCCCTGTTGTGTTCTCTCTCTTGCTGTGTGTCTCTTTCTGTCAAATAAATTAATAAAAATCTTTAAAAAAAAAATAAAGGTCACTTCCCAACTCTGACCTTAAAAAAAAAAAAAAAAAGATAGAAGGAGGTGACTGGTGACGAATCTGGGGTGCATGCCCTGCCGATAACTAAAAGTATATGCTATTCCAGGAGAAGGGGAAGCGAATACACAGCCTCTGATTCCAGGTGTGACTGATTTGGTCTAAGCGATGTCAAGGATACCAGCATGGCAGGAGCAGAGCGGAATGATGAGGATGGAGAAGCCATGGGAGGCCAAAGGGCATAACACTTTGTAGATGGCTATAAGCATTCTGCATTCCATCTGGAGTAAAATGCAAGTCGCTGCAGACATTTTGAGCAGAGGAATGACCTGCTTTGATTTACTTATTATTAAGCATGTTAATACTGACAATCATAAGAAGCTTTTTATAATGCTTGATCGGTGCTATATACTGTTTGAAGCACTTTATACATAGTCAATTCATTTAATTTTTCACTCTTTGAAGAAAATAATGTTAATAAACCCATTTTATAGAAAAGTGGACTGAGGTACAGAAAGTTTAAGTGACTTTCCTGAGGTGATATATTTCCAAAGTGGCAGAGGTAGGATTTGAACTTAGATAGTTAGACTACCTAGTAATCATCATACTCTTCTCAAAACCATGCTGGATTCTAAATTCTGCATTGAGAATATTACCTTTCACTTAGAGAGCAGCTAAATGTGCATTAAATAAATGTGCATTAAATTTACCTGGTGGGGCGCCTAGGTGACTCAGTCAGTTAAGCATCGGCCTTCGACTCAGGGTCCTAACGTTGAGCTCCGCATTGGGCCCCCTGCTCGGAGGGCACTTGCATCTCCCTCTCCTTCCTGCTTGTGCTCTCTCTTGCTATTTCTCTCTCACAAATAAATAAATAAAATCTTAAAAAAAAATTTACTTGGTATTTTATTGCTGAATCTAGGCTCCTAAAACTAGCCTTATCTGAAATATGACACTTAGTTACAGGTGTAAGAAGGAAATAGCAGTGCAGATGGAAAAAAAATGTATATCCACACTCAGTGTATCCTTGTCAGGACCATGGAGAAAACTTCACCTCTGTGGCAGGAAAAACTAAGATTTATGAGCAATTTACATACTGTCCTTATTAGTTAATATGAAAAGTGATGATATGAAAATATCAGGGTAAGGAATTTAAGGGTATACTGTTTTCAATAGAATATCTCTTTAATATGGTTGCATTGAGCAAAGGCATGTTGGATGTGAAGGAGTGGACTATGTGGGGTTATGGAGAAAGAATGTTTCCAGCAGAGTGAAGAACACATGCAAAGAATGGTAAAGACACAGCAGTGTGGCTCTTGTGCAGGCAGCGAGAAAGCAAAAATTGGGTGTGAGGTCAGAGAGCCAGGGCACACCCATGTGAAGCAGAGTAAGGACTTCAGCTTTTTACTAAGAATATCAGATGGTTTTTAGCAAGGCAGAGACTTGATCTGATTTGTATTGTTTTTATTTTATTATGTTATCTACTGTATGTCACCGTACAATACATCATTAGTTTTTTTTTAATTTTAAATTTTTAATATTTTTATAAACATATAATGTATTTTTATCCCCAGGTCTGTGAATCGCCAGGTTTACACTTCACAGCACTCACCATAGCACATACCCTCCCCAATGTCCATAACCCCACCACCCTCTTCCTCCCCCTATCCCCTTCCTGTTTCATTTATTCTTTTCCTACCCCCCAAACCCTCCATGTTGCATCTCCACTTCCTCATATCAGGGAGATCATATGATAGTTGTCTTTCTCTGATTGACTTATATCACTAAGCATGATACCCTCTAGTTCCATCCACGTCGTTGCAAATGGCAAGATTTCATTTCTTTTGATGGCTGCATAGTATTCCATTGTCAATACATCATTAGTTTTTGATGTAGTGTTCCATGATTCATTGTTTGCATATAACACCCAGTGCTCCATGTAATACATGCCCTCCTTAATAGCCACCACCAGACTCACCCATCCCTCCACCCCCTCCCTCTAAAACCCTAAGTACGCTTCCTGGGGTTCATAGTCTCTCATGGTCCATCTCCCCCCTTGATTTCACCCCCTTCATTTTTCCCTTCCTTCTCCTAATGTCTTCTGCACTATTCCTTATGTTCCACAAATGAGTGAAATCATATGATAATTGTCTTTCTTTTTTGACTTATTTCACTCAGCATAATCTCCTTCATTTCCATCCATGTTGATGCAAATGGTAGATATTCATCCTTTCTGATGCTGAGTAATATTCCATTGTATATATGAACCACATCTTTATCCATTCATCTGTTGAAGGGCATCTCATCTCCTTCCTCAGTTTGGCTATTGTGGACACTGCTGCTATGAACATTGGGGTACATTGTGCCCCTTCTTTTTACTATATCTGTATCTTTGGGGTAAATACCCAGTAGCGCAATTGCTGGAGTTATATTTTTTTTTTAATTTTTTTTTAAAGATTTTTCTTTTTTTAATTTGACAGACAGATCACAAGTAGGCAGAAAGGCAGGTAGAGAGAGAGGAGGAGGATGCAGGCTTCCTGCTGGGCAGAGAGCCCGATGCGGGACTCGATCCCAGGACCCTGAGATCATGACCTGAGCTGAAGGCAGAGCTTTAACCACTGAGCCACCCAAGCTTCCCTGGAGTTGTATTTTAAAATGGTCACTACATTTTTAATTTTTTGTGGAATCTCAACATGGTTTTCCTTATTTGTGGAACATAAGGAATAACATGGAGGACATTAGGAGAAGGAAAGGAAAAGTAAATTGGGGAAGTCAGAGGGAGAAACGAAGCATGAGAGACTGTGGACTCTGAGAAACGAACTCAGGGTTTTGGAAGAGAGGGGTATGGGGGATGGGTGAGCCTCGTGGTATTGAGGAGGGTGCATATTGCGAGGAGCACTGGGCATGGTGCATAAACAATCTTGGAGCACTGAAAAAAAATAAAATTAAGCTGTTAAAAAGTTTTTAAAAATGAACACCATAGGTAAGGAAAAAAAAGATAAAATAAATGGTTACTCTGGTTGCATGAACGTGGAGGCAGAGACTAGTTAGGAGTCTAGATGAGAGAACTTGAAGATTGGGTAGTCAATAGACACTGGATTCTGTATATACATTGAATATAAGGATTTTCTGATAATGTGAGTATAAAATATATGAAAAAGGGATTAAGACTGACTCTAAAACTTAGGGGTGGTTTAGTATTTTAATACCATGATTATGATGTATCATTATCATCCGAGCTGAAATTAATCAACAGTAAGATCAAGTTCAGAGTCCTAATCAGCTTTTAACAGTGGAAATCATTTTTATTTTCTGCTAATGAAAAGCACATACGTACAACGGCAGAGATGGTTTAACTTAAGACACAGGCTTCTTGGCAGAAATACGTGTAAATTTTACTCTCACAGTATT
Source organism: Mustela nigripes (assembly GCF_022355385.1). Taxonomy (NCBI): domain Eukaryota; kingdom Metazoa; phylum Chordata; class Mammalia; order Carnivora; family Mustelidae; genus Mustela; species Mustela nigripes. The sequence goes on along the minus strand of NC_081570.1, from coordinate 88,035,977 downwards.
AGGTGGCTCCAAAATAAATCTCTGCGCAATTCAAACTAAGCAGACTCCTGTGCTAGTTGAATGTGCTATGGAAAGACCAAAGATTAAGTATATATGGAAATATACTTGGTCCTCATCAGTAGCCATGCCAAGTCACATGAAAGGCATTTAGGAAGGCTCCTGCAATTTTTTGGGTATTTTATTTTATGGATGTAGTCCTAGACACTTCTGCAATATTAATCTAGAATTTTTCATTTGGAAAAAAAAAATAAAATATAAACCAGAGTGGCTCGCAAAATCCAAGTGAACCTCACTCAGTGGTTTATGTTAGCACCAGATATTGTTAATAAAACCCACCATTTTACAGTAAGATTAGGGTTTATATGTTTCCAAAGGGCTGACCATGTCTACCCCTGAAGCCTGTCATCGCCGCCCTGAATTAGCTGAAGCAGTAGCTTTCCCGTGAATGGAGACTCTCACTCCACACATGCGCTGACTATGCTTTCTTTCAGTGCTCCCACTTCCTGCCAACCCTGGAAAGAAGGAGAGATATTGTGTCTCAGTTTTGGATCCTGCCCACAGGAGTGATCTATAACTGTCTTGAAATTAAAGTGGAAAAAGAAACGAAAGCACTTGAAATAAATGTGAATAAGGACAGAGGAGCACATTGTGTTGTACAATTAGGACGTTCAGTTGTTCCAGATGGAGCAGTCATTCAGTTAGTAGACATACCCTTCTACAGTTCATCTCAGGGGATCTCTAGAGAAAAAAAAAAATTAAGTGGAATTCCATTTGGAAGAAAGCATTTACGTACATAGAAACTATTACTTACCGTGTATCCCACCCCTGATCTCTATCAAATACACTCATCAGGACATGATGAGATTAAGCTTTTGTTACAACCACACAAAGTGAACCAAAGGATGGGTACTTCCTTATCAGCATAGACAGCCACCCCTGATGTGAATTTCATACTGTTTGTGTCCTTTTTACTACCTAATACTCTTCTGGGTAAATAGTAAGTAGTCACCTGTTAACGGATTGATTAAAAAATGAGCCTACATTTTGGACAATTTCAGCTCACTTTCACAATTTAAAGTACATCGTATTTTTAACCTGAATAATGATGACAACATTGTCTTTGAAGCCTACAAAAGAATAACTTGGCTTTTTTAGGTGGCATCGAGTAGCAATCAGCGTGGAGAAGAAAACTGTGACAATGATTGTTGATTGTAAGAAAAAAACCACAAAACCACTTGATAGAAGTGAGAGAGCAATTGTTGACACCAATGGAATCACGGTGTTTGGAACAAGGATTCTGGATGAAGAAGTTTTTGAGGTAAACATAAATCAGAGTTTACTTGACGTTGAATATCGTTAAATCAGATGAACTGTGTTAATAACAGTTACAATCAAGATACGTGATAGAGCCACGTTGAAAACGAAAGGGTGACCTACTTTCTTCTCCTGCGGGTGTAGTGGTGATGTTTTTTATTGTTGGTTAAGAGAATGAGTAGACAATGATGGCTGTAAGGACTGGGAAACAGAGAGATTGGTTGATTTGAACACAGGCAGGCTATTCTCCTGCGAAGGGCAAATGGCTTCACTCTCGGTACTTTGCATTATTTTCTTTGGAGAAAAGAACATTTTCTTCACTTCCTTCTCTGGGAGATTAATTTAGGGAAATGTACAAGTCAGATATTCTGCCTTTCTCTGTTCTTTGTTAACATTTCCAAGGTATAAAATAGAGTTCATATTGCGAAAGCTGAATGTATGTTTTTAAAAATCACTTCTTTAATAATACGAAGGTTGTAGTAAAAAGTTTCCTTCCAGTCATAATTCACCAATTAATGATCATCACATTCTTTCTTTTAATCCTTCCATCATTGGATTTGGTAGTTTGTCCTTTAATTTTCATTTAGTCAGTTATTAACAGAACAAACAGACCTGAATCCTGACCCCATAAAAGGATTCACTCCTCAGATAATACTCTGTACTGTGATCTGCTTTTATACAATTTCTGCATAATTTATTTTTCAAAGTATAATAAAGCTCTGTATTATATTACAAATTAATAGGCAAGATTAACATGGAAGATTTTCTGTATTTGGTTGTTAGTGAATATAACACATAGACACAGACAGTATTTTTCACAGAAAGAACAATGTACATTTGGTGCAGGAAGATATTACATTCCTGTACTTATATACATAAACTGTGGCACAATTTTAAATATAATTAACATTTGTCACACTTTCAGTTGAGATTCTGTTTCTGACTGTTTTCAACCTGTGTATACCTAAGTCTTTGACTCAATACAAAATGTTTTTAACACATTATATTATATTAAATTAAATGATAAACTCATTCAGCAATACATAATAATATACTCTCAGATCTTCCAATATCATGTATTGATTACACACAAGTGATAAATATTTATTCTATGAATATTGTAAAGAAAACTTAATATCGAGTCTAGCAAAGTTCTATTTTATTTTTATTTTTTGAAAGATTTTATTTATTTATTTGGCACACAGAAAGAGATCACAGTAGGCAGAGAGGCAGGTGGGGAGGTAGGGGGAAGCAGGCTCCCCGCTGAGCAGAGAGCCCGTGCAGGACTCAAACCCAGGACCCTGAGATCATGACCTGAGCCGAAGGCAGAGGCTTAACCCACTGAGCCACCTAGGCACCCCAAAGTTCTATTTTTTTAAAATTTTTTTTTAAAGATTTTATTTATTTATTTGACAGAAGAGAGATCAGAAGCAGGTAGAGAGGCAGGCAGAGAGAGAGAAGGAAGCAGGCTCCCGGCTGAGCAGAGAGCCCCACGCGGGGCTCGATCCCAGGACCTTGCGATCATGACCCGAGCTGAAGGCAGCGGCTTAACCCACTGAGCCACCCAGGCGCCCCATCTATTTTAAAATTAAACTACAAAACATCAGTTTCATAGACTAAATTTGTTTTTGTAATACACACAACCTTATTTTCTGGCAACATAAATGAGTAATATGGATGAACTATATCAGTGGATGGTTTCATTTCATATATTCATTTAGTCTATTGCTATACATAGTTACAGGCCTTCTGGAACTTAAGCAATGGAAATTAAGATTAAACTTTGTTAATCATAAATGGTAAGAATATATAAGAGGAAATACAGTAGGGATGCCTGGGTGGCTCGTTGGTTGAACATCTGACTCCTGATATTGGCTCAGGTCATGATCTCGAGGTCGTGGGATCGAGCCCCCGTGTCTGGCTCCGTGCTCAGCGCAGCATGGAGTCTGCTTGAGATCTCCCTCTGCCCCGCCCCTCTCCTCATGCTTGCATACACACTCTCTCTCAAATAAATAAATGAAATAATTCTTTAAAAAAAAAGAAATACAGAAGAGAAAAAATTAACATTAATTAATATCTCTTAAAAATATAAATTAATTATGAATACTCACAGAATTTACCACCCTGAAAGATATTTGTTCTATGTACATGTTGATTAAATGTCTTTTTCAGACAGGGCTTCCTTTGTCATCCCCATACTAACCCCATGCACATACTGTACTCCACTTTCTTTCCCATATACTGCACTCATGCTCACTGGGGTGCAGTTTAGAGTTTTTGAATTACAGTTTTAGTCTATCACAATATGTTCTTTTTTCAAAACAAATCATCGAATCTGATGTTACATATTTTAAAATATGTCATAATAGCCTCTGTGTTTCATAGGCTGATTACAGTATCAACCCCTAGAATATATAAAAATGATTTCCCTAAAATATTTCCATATGTTTTCACAACTGCTAACCAGAAACTTTCTGGCCAAGGGGCTTCGAGTAAATTACCAAGGACAGATGTACTAGGAGAAAAGATTACTATATATATTCCTTGATGAATTCTTAATTTTCTAATCCATAAGCCACATTCTAAATCTTGGAGTAATTTTAGCTGTTTATTTGGAAAAACTGCTAAACTATTAAGAAAAATAATTTTAGAAGACTCATTAATGAATTCTTTAGTGAATGTGACAGTGAGTAGCAAAAATAAGTTTATTATGCTGTTTTACATCTTGGAGTTTCATGAAACCCTATGGAGCTTTAAAAAGAACACTTGTTCAATATGATATGTAATTAGTTTTTGAAAAAGTAAATAAAGTAAATAAATGCAGATATTTCACTATAAGGTTTATCTTTATCAATCTATCCAAATAATAGCCATACATAAAACTCATCTTACTTCCTAAATTATATTATTGTATGGGTATATAAATTTCAAAAACAATTTAGTCTTTCCCACTTGAAAAAAGAATATGAGGAAAAGAAGGAATTCAAACACAGATTTTATTTTATTTTATTATTTTTAAGAGATTTTATTTATTTATTTGACAGGCAGATCACAAGTAGGTGAGGCAGGCAGAGAGAGAGGAAGCAGGCTTCCTGCTGAGCAGAGAGCCCAGTGGGGGACTCAATCCCAGGATCCTGAGATTATGACGTGAGCCAAAGGCAGAGGCTTTAACCAACTGAGCCACCCAGGGGCCCCTCAAATAGATTTTAAAATCACAGTAAAACTTTCTGCCTCCTTTTGTGAAATTAGTTCATCTTATCTGAATATGTTAATGTATCTTTCTCTAAAAATTTACTCATATATTTTCTTTTCATTTTGTTTTCCATTATCATTTTGTATTCCATTTATCTAGACTTTTGAATCTCTGCAAGTGAATGTGTAGAAATTAAACTAAAAATGATAAGAGATAGGAATGGTGCCATATATACATTGTTTTAGTGCTTGATAAGCAGTTGTAATGATGAACATGATATAAAAAGATCAGTGATACATTATTCCAAAAATTGAAAATATCCCTTCTTTGGAAATAGTGTCATTCCAATTTAGCTGCAGATCTGTTCAGTATGTAGTTTAATTTCTATAATCTGTATTATCCTACATCTATGGAATGGTACTGTTGTGGCAAAAAATGCTAAATGTGGCCATATTTGAATTACAGTCTAAAGACTTCAAAGAATTCAACATCAAATGGATAACAGCAAATCTAAGAAAAATTTTTTAAGTATGACAAGTTAGTTTATATGAAAATACCAAAATCAATATACAGAGTCATAATTCAGATCACTTAATTACAGCATAGTGGGACGAATAAAAAATGGATTATAGAATCAGAAAAATCTGATTTTGAATTCCAGAATGGCTTAACTACATTTCTCTATGTAATTACTCTAAGTTTCATTATTTATTTATTTATTTATTTATTTTTACTTTATGTAAGTTTTAATTTCTCAATCATCAATTGGGAATAGTAATGTAATCTCCCTAGTAAGTATATATATTTAAAAAAAAGCTCATGAATGTAAAGTGCTTATAATACTAGTATTAATTATATATATATCAAGATATATGTCAGTTTAATTATGTATTACTATATAATTTTCTTCTTATTATTTATGTTCTTTTTTATCATCTTACAGCTATGACATGTCAATATTCTTACACATTTTTGATATGAGGGAGCAACTATGATCCATGTAGCAGTCCAAGGTTTTATGCGATCTTTCTGTCTTATAAATGGAGTACTTGGTTCCTAGGCTAGTGCTTGTGTACTAGGTATCTTGTGGAGATTAGATACATTTTCCCTCTCTAAGCAGGTAGCACCTGGGTACAGAACCCAGCAGGGAAAACATGGTCTGGCATGTGAATACTTTCAAGCAGGCACAAAATATATAACCGACACTGATCCATAACCTTGGGTTTTTTTATTTTTCCTAGCTTGATAATACACTTCAAAGATGTGAGGAAAAGCTAAATTAAAAAAATAACTACATTGCCTGTATTCTTTATCAATAAAATTACTTTTGTAGTCTTTTAAACAGGGAAATTTCTTTACTAAATATCAAGTTGTAGACACTATAACTCAAGTCTTCAAAACATTGTTATTTCAATCTTTTTTCTTTTTTAATTATAAAAGCAGGTTGTTACAAGTCTATTATATTTCCAACAATTTTCTATGTTTGGGCAGATTATTTCTTTTGAAGCAATCAGAAGAATATAATGACAATTCAAGTGGAAAAGCTTGTTGATGAAATTTTTCATTTTTTTCAAACTTCTCAGAATGATTTTGGCATTCATTTTTCTTAGTCAAAATTAATGAATAATAATTTATAAAAGCTACACAATTTCAGTAGTTTTACAAGTCCAGAAAACTTACCTTAAGGTTTTAATAGCTATTATCTATATCTTTATATCTATCTGTATATCTATATCTATCTATCTTTATCTATATATTTATATCAATAACTATCTCCAATATTCCAGTAAGAATTTGATTATCACTTTGTGATGCTTGTGTATCTTTATACTATGTATATTTTCTGAGCATATGCTTTTTAAAAAACAGTGCTAGTAGACATGGTTTTCCTATAGAACAACAAAACAGGATGGAGGTAGCTTTCCCATTTACCCACTTTTCCTAGTCTAGATGCATTTAGCTATAATAACACTTGAGATTTTTAAAGATCTATTTATTGAGATATAACTGAAGTACAATAAGTTGCAAATATTAAAAGTATACCATCTGATCAATTGTGAAATGTGTTTATACCTCTGAAACCATCATCATCTTCAAGAAAATAAACATGGCCATCATACCCAAAATTTCCTTATGGATTCTTCTAATTCCTGTCTTCTTCTCTCAAGTAATCACTAATTTACATTTTAATCAGTATAGCATATTTATTTTTTCTAAAAATTTAATAAACAGGATGATACTGAGTATACTCTCTTTAGTTCGGCTTTTATCACTCAGCATTATGTTTTTAACACTTATCCGTGTCTCATATATATCATTATTTTGCTTATTTAAAAATTGATGAACAGCATTCTAATGTATGAGTAAACCACAGTTTGTTCATCCATTTATTCTATTAGTGGGCATTTGAGTCATTTCTAGATTTTGGCTACTGCATATAAAGCTGCTATGAACATTCATGCATACATTTTGTGTTGGCATTTATTTTTGTTTGTCTTAGCTGAATACCGAGAAATGGAATGCTTTAGTTATTTGGTAGTGCATATTTAACTTTAAAAATCAAAGAAACTATTTAACTGTGGAATTAATTAATGAACATCCAAAGTGGCATTAATTAATTTTTACACTCTTTCCAGTAGTGAATGAAAATTTCAGTTGCCCTGTGTCCTTGCCAACCCTTGATATGGTTAGTCTTCTAAATTTTAGCCACTCTCAGTGGTTGTATAGTAGTATTTCACTGTGGTATTAGTTTACATTTCCCTCATAGCTGATGAAGTCAAGCATTTTTTCAGGTGCTCATTGGCCATTTCTGGATCTTCTTCTCTGAGGTGTCTTTAGCCCATTTAAAAAAAAAAAATGGTTGCTATATTTTGATTATGGAGCTTTAAGAGTTTTTCTTTTAATAAATCCTTCATACTTTGTCTGATAGAGTTTTGTAAATACTTTTCCAGCATGTGGCTTACCTTTTTATTTTGTTAATAGTGTCTTATAAAGAGTGAATGCAATAGTGTCTTATAAAGAGTGAATGCTTTTCATTTTGATAAAGTTTGTCAATTTTGTTGTTACGTTTTACACTTTTTGTGTTCTAAGAGACATTTACCTACACCAAAATTACAAAAATGTTTTCCTGTTACCAGATATATTGTAATATTAGGTTTTACACATAGGTTATACCACATTTTGAGTTAATATTTGTGTATGGTATGAGGTAAAAGTCAATGTTGATTGTTTTTAGACAAGGATATCCACTTCATCGTTTGCAAAGAAGACTTGCCAGTCATGCACTGGATTGCTGTGATTTCTGTGTCAAAAATCAGTTGACTACATATGAGTAGATCTATTACTCAACTATTATCCTATTCTATTGATTTGTCTATCTTTTTTACTAATACCAAACTACCTTGATTACTGTAGTTTAATAGAAAATTTTGATATTAGGTGGGGTAAATGCCCTTACTTTTTATTCGTTGTAAACATTGTGTTAGCTCCTTTAGGTTATTGGCATTCTATATGAATTTTGGAATAAGTTTGTCAATTTTTAAAATAAAATTGAATTTTCATTTAAAGGGAATTTGGTTTTAATTGGAATTTCATTTAAGCTCCAGATCAAAATGAAGAGAGCCTATGTTTAACAGACATTGTTTTCCATTTCCTGAATATGGTATAATTTTCCATTTATTTTGCTTTTCTTTGATTCTTCTCACAACATTTCCTAGTTTCCAGTGTAGATGTCTGTTTTCCTCTGAAAATGAACTTGATATCATCTCACTGCATGTATATTTATTGACAGTTATTTTATGGCCCAGCATATAGTCTGTCTTGGTGAATGTAACATATGCCTTAAAAAGAAAGTGTGTCACGAAATTGTTGGATCGAGTGTTTCATAGTTATAATAGATGTTTTAAAATCTCTAAGAGTTTTAACATTTGGGTTATCTGAGTGTCTATTGTCTTTTTAAAATTATTCATTAATACACTTTATATTTTTAGAGCTGTTACAGGTTCAGAGCAAAATTGAGTGGAAAGTAGACAGTTTCCAAGTACTCCTGTGGGTATACACATGTGCACACATAAACACACACACACACACACACACACGGCCTCTTCGACTATCAAAGTCCTCACCATCCCAGTACATTTGTTGTAATGGGTGAACCTATATTAACATATCATTGTAATTTGAAGTCCAGAGTTCACATTAGGGTTCATTCTTGGGTTGTACATTCTGTGAATCTTAGCTAATGTAACATAGCACGTATTTATCGGTGTCATATCTTGTGAAATAATTTCATGCCCTAAAAATCCTCTGGGCTCCACCTATTCATGCTTACCTCTCTTCTAAATCCTGACAACCACTAATCCTTTCAGTGTTTCCATAGTTTTGCCTTTTCCAAAATGTCATATAGTTGGAATCATACAGGTGTAGTCTTTTCAGGTTGACTTCTTTTACTTAGTAATATGCATTTATGTTTCTTCCATGTCCTTCATGGCTTGATAGCTCTTTTCTTTTTAGTGCTCAATAATATTCCATTATCTGAATGTAACACAATTTATTTATCCATTCACCTACTGAAAGATATCTTTCAAGTAGCTTTCAAGTTTTTAGTAATTATGAATAAAGCTTCCATAAACATCTGTGTGCAGGTGTTTGTGTGGACAGTTTTTAACTCCTTTGGGTAAATACCAAAATGTATGATTGCTGATATGGTAAGAATGTGCTTAGTTTTTTAAGAAACTGTCACTGTCTTCCAAAAGAGCTAACAATTTTGCATTCCCACCAGCAATGAATGAAAGTTCCTGTTCAACATTTTGGCACTTCGGCCATTTTAGATATTGGCCATTCTAATAGGCATGTAGTAGAATCTCATTTTTTTAGTCTGCATTTCCCTGACTACATGTTGAACATTTTCTCATATGCTTACTTGCCATCTGTATGTCTTTGGTAAGCTATCTGTTAAGGTCTTCTGTCCATTTTTTAATCAGGTTGTTATTTTCTTATTGTTAAGTTATAACTGTTTGTTATATATTTTAGATAACAGTGCTTCATCAGATATGTCTTTTGCAAGTACTTTCTGACAGTCTGACTTGTTTTCTCATTTGCTTAATATTGTCTTTCACAGAGATGAAGTTTTTAATTTTAATGAGATCAGCTTATCAATTATTTCTTTCATGAATTATATTTTTGATGGTGCATCTAAAAAACCATCACTATCCCCAAGATCATGTAGGTTTTTCTTGTATATTATCTTCTAGGGGTTTTAGGTTTTGCATTTTACATTTAGATCAGTGATCTATTTTGAGTTAATTTTTGTGATGGGTTTGTGTTTAGATTCACTTTTTTACATGTGGGGTGTCCAGTCTTTCCACCACCATTTGTTGACTAGACTAACTTTGCTCCATTGTATTACCTTGCTTCTTTGTTAAAGATCAGTTAACTATACTTACGTGGGTCTGTTTTTGTTCCATTGACTATTTGATTTTTTCCAACAATACCACACCATCTTGATTACTGTCACTTTAATCTGGAAGTGAAGTAATGTTAGTCTACCCAACTTTGTTCTACTCATTCAATATTGAGTTGGCTATTCTGGGTCTTTTTGCTCTTGTTAGAAACTTTAGAATTAATTTTACCATATACAAAAGTAGTTTCCTGGGATTTTGACTGAGAATGTTGAATCTCTAGATAAGTTGAGAAAACTGACGTCTTGACAATGTAGATTTTCTTATCCATGAATATGGAATATCTCTCAATTATTTAGTTTTTCTTTGATATCTTTCATCAAAGTTTTGCCATTTTCCTCATATGGATGTTATAAATATATTCTTAGGTTAACTTATTTCATTTTTTAAGTGTTAATGCGAATAGTATTGTGTTTTTAATCTCAAATTCACTTGTTCATTGGTTGTATATCGGAAGGCAACTGGCTTGTGTATATTAACCTTATATCCTGCAACCTTGCTCTAATTCATAATTAGTTCCAGGAGTTTTTGTTTGTTTGTTTATTCTTTTGGATTTTCTATATAGACAGTCATGTCATCTATGAACAAAGATAGTTTTATTTCTTCCTTCCATATCTGTATCTTTTATTTCCTTTTCTTGTCTTATTGCATTAGCTAGGACTTCCAGTACAATATTGAAAAGCAGTGGTGAGAGGGGACAGCCTTGCCTTCTTCCTGATTTTAGTGGGAAAGCTTCAAGTCTCACCAGTAAGTATGATGTTAGTTTTAGGTTTTACATAGATTTTTTTAATTTATCAAATTAAGTAAGTTTCCCTCTATTTCCAGTTTGCTGAGAGTTTTTTTTTTTTAAATCATAAATAGATGTTTAATTTTGGCAAATGCTTTTTTCTGCATCTATCTCTATGATCATGTGGTTTTTCTTTTTCAGCCTATTGATGTGATAGATTACATTAACTGATTTTCAAATGTTGGCCCAGGCTTAGATACTGGGGATATATTTCACTTGGTGATAGATCTTTTTATATATTGTTGGTTTATACATTTTCACTTTGCTAATATTTTGCTGAGAATTTTTGCATCTGTGTTCATGAGAGACATTGGTCTGTAGTTTTCATGTAAAGTCTCTGTCTGGCTTTGGTTTAGGAAATAGTGTCTTCATATAATGAGGTAGAAAGTATTCCCTTTGCTTCTGTTTTCTGAAATAGAATGTAGAAGCTTGATATAATTGCTTGCATAAATGTTTTGTAGAACTCACCAGTGAACTATTCAGGGCCCAGTGCTTTCTGTTTTGGAAGGCTATTAATTATTGACTTGATTTATTGAATAGATATAAGCCTATTCAAATGATCTAGTTCTTGTTATATGAATTTTTGCAGATTGTGTCTTTCAGGAAATTTGTTTATTCCTTCTAGTTCATCACATTTGTGATCATAGAGTTTTTCATAGTATTCCTGTATTATCCTTTTATATCCATGGAATACACAGTGATGTCCTTCTTTCATTTATAAAATTAATTACATTTTCTCTCTTATTTTCTTAGCCTAGCAGGAGATGCAGTGATCTTATTTGAAATACACACACACACACACACACACACACACACAAACACACACTGCTGTCATTTTACTGCTATCTGCTCTAATTTTTTATTTCTTTTCTTCTGCTTATTTTGGATTTATTTGTTCTTCTTTGGAATCTTAGGTGATTGATTTTAGATTTTTCTCTTATTCTAACATATGTATTCAATGTTATAAATTTCTCTGAGAAATAGTTTTGCTGTATTCCACACATTTTGCAAGTTGTGTTTTTGTTTTCATTTAGTTCAAAGATACTTTTACATTTCTTTTGAGATATCAGCTTTGACTCATGTGTTATGTAGAATTATGTTGCTTATTCTTCAGGAATTTTGAAACTTCCTGGTACCTTTATGTTATTGATTCTTAGTTTAATTCCACTGTGTTCTAAGAGCAGATACTATGCTATATGATTCTATTGTTTAAAAATTGCTAATATTTTATGGCCCAGAATGTGGTCTATCTTGATGAATGTTCCAGGATGAGCTTGTGAAGAATGTGTAGTCTGTTGTTTTTGGATGAAGTAGTGCATAGATTTCAATTACAGTTGATCCTTGAACAACACATATTTGAACTATATGGGTCCAGTTATATGCAATTTTTTTATATATACAGTACTTTAAATGTATTTTCTCTTCCTTATGAATTTCTAATAACATTTTTTTTTACCTTACTTTATTCTTAGGAATACAGTATATAATACAGATTACAAAATATGTGTTAATGAACTTTTTATGTTATCATTCAGAATTTTGGTCAACAGTAAGCTATTAATAGCTGTTTTGAGGGAGTCAAAATTATACATGGCTTTTCAACTGTGTGGAAAGTCAGCACTCCTAACTCCCATGTTTTTCAAGGGCCAACTCTATATCCAGTTGATTGATAGCCTGTTCAGTTCAACTATGTATTTATTAATATTTGGCAGCTGGATCTGTCCATTTCTGGTGAAGGGTGTTAAAATTTCCAACTATAATATTGGATTAATCTATGTCTTCTTACAGTTGTGTCAGGTTTTGCCTCACGTATTTTGATGCTCTGTTATTAGGCACATACACATTAAGGACGTCACCTCTTTTTGACAATTGATTCTGGTATATATCTCTCGTTATATATCTCTTTTTTATCACTTTTTTTTATCTCTCTCTATATTTCTTTCCTTGATCTGAAGTCTACTTTGTCTGAAATTAATAGAGATATTCTTGTTTTCTTTCGACTAGTGATGGCATGGTATATCTTTTTCTGCACTTTACTTTTAATCAATATTTGTCTTTATACTTAGTAGGTTTCTCGTAGAGAACATATGGTTGGGCATTGTGTTTTGATCCACTCTTAAAAGAGTTTTTAAGTGTTTTGTGTGTTTTAAGAGTTTTAAGTGTTTTGTCTTAAAAGACAGTCTGTCTTTTTTTTTTTTTTCAAAGATTTTATTTATTTATCAGAGAGAGAGAGGGGAGAGAGCAAGCATAGGCAGACAGAATAGCAGGCAGAGACAGAGGGGGAAGCAGGTTCCCCGCCGAGCAAGGAGCCTGATGTGGTACTCGATCCCAGGACCCTGGGATCATGACCTGAGCCGAAGGCAGCTGCTTAACCAACTGAGCCACCCAGGCGTCCCCAATCTGTCTTTTAATAGGTATATTTGGACTGATATTTAAAATGATTATAGGTATAATTGAATTTATATGCACCGTATTTGGCACTGTTTTCTGTTTGTTGACTTTATGTTTTGCTCATCTTTGTCTTCTACAACTCTGCATTTTTTTGTTTAAATTGGGCATTTTATATGATTACATTTCACTCTTTGTGTATTAATTATACTTCTTTTTAAACTTATTTTAGTTGTTGCCTTGGTGTTGGCAATATACATTTTTTAAAAAGTTTATTTATTTATTTTAGTAATCTCTACACCCAACGTGGGCCTTGAACTTACAACCCCAAGATCAAGAGTCATACACTCTTCAAGGCAGGCATCCCAGCAGTAATTTTTGATTAATCCAAGTCCCCCTTTAAATAACACAATACTATTTCACAGGTAGGGCAATTACCTTTAATAACAGAATATTTCTAATTCCTCCCTCTTGTACCTTGTATCATCATTTTCATTCATTTCATTTTTTATAAGTATATATATATATTTATGCATATGTATTTGAATACATTTTGTTATTATTATTTTAAACAAACTGTGATCTGTTAGATCAATTAAGAATACGAAAAATACAATTTCTTATTTTACTTTTACTTATTTATTTTCCAGTACTCTTCCTTTCATTATCTACATTTGAAACTCTGATCTCTATAATTTTTCTTCTCTTGAAAGAACTTTTTTATTAAATTGCTTAAAAGATAAACCTGTCACCGACAAATTCTCTCAGTATTTGTTTTTCTTAGAAAATATTTATTTCTCTTTCACTTTGAAGGATTATTTTGCAGGATACACATTTCTAGCTTGGTGGGTTTTTTCTCAACACTTGAAATATTTTATCCCATTCTCTTGCTTTGCAGCTTCTGAAGAGAAGTTAAATGTAATTGCGATCTTTGTTCCTCTATAGTTTAGGTGTCTTACTTTGGGTTCTTTCAAGATTTTCCTTTATTATTGATTTTCTGAAGTTGAAGTAGTTTTTCTTTGGTATTTATGCTGCTTGAGGTTCTCTGGGCTTCCTGGATATTTGGCTTGGTGTATGACATTAATATGTACAAATTTTCAATCATTATTTGTTCTATTATTTCTTTGTAACTCACTCTCTTCCTCCAGATATTCCCATTACATGTATGTTATATCTTTTGTAGGTGTCCCACACTCCTTGGATATCTGATCTTTTTTCCCCCGATTTCTTTTCTCTTTGCTTTCATTTTTGGAAGTTTCTGTTATCATGTCCTCAAGCTCAGAGGGTCTTTCCTTATTCATGTGCAGTCTACTAATAAGTCTATCAAAGACATTCCTCATTTTCAATCTCTAGCCATTCATTTTTTTTTTTTTTAAGAATTTTATCTATTTATTTGACAGAAAGAGACATAGCAAGAGAGGGAACACAAGCAGGGAGAGTGGAAGAGGGAGAATCAGGCCTCCTGTCCAGAGTAGGGAGCCCCAGGCAGGGCTCGATCCCAGGAGCCTGGGATCGTGACCTGAGCTGAAGGCAGATGCTTAACAACTGAGCCACCCAGGTGCCCCATTAGCATTTCTTTTTGATTCATACTTAGAAATTTCATCCTCTGCTTACATTATCTATCTGTTCTTGAATAGTGTCTTTTTTTTTAATTCCATAATGGCTTTAGAATATTAATAGTAGTTCATAAAAATTGCTAGTTGGGCAATTCCAAAATCTTGTGAAATCTTGTGGTACTGATGTTTGTTCTGTCTCTTCAAACTGTGAATTTAGCTTTCTGGTATGCCTTTTAAACTTTTGTTGAAAAATGGACATTATATATTGGATAAGAGAGATTTGGCAAAGACCTCAGTAATATATTGGTAATGTGCAAGGGGAGGGGAAGCATTTTATAGTCCTATGAATAGCTCTGTCTTTCACTGAACCTGTAATACCCCTGCATTGTGAAGTTTACTAGTGCTTTTCAGTTCTTTTTCCCCACTAGATGGGGCAGGATAGCTAAATATGACATTAGATGTCACATGGAAGGGGGCTAGAGCTGTGTACTTCCCTTTCTCTAATTCTGTATGGATCTTCTTTAGTTAAGGAAGAAAAAAAGTAAACTATCACTGTATTTAAAAATTATCATTATATGCTCTCAACCTAGGTTCTAAACAGAAAGCTATATTCTTTACATTTTATTTCTTTAAATCTTATTCTTACTTTTATATTCTAAATATAATTTAGAAGATCTTTCATACACTACAAATTTTAGGAACAGAAAAGTGAATGTGAGTGAATCCAGATGATAAAGTCATTTCCATTGTTCCATTTGGGGAATGAAAGAGGAAGGCACAGTTATCATTCAGCAACTAAATAGTGCAGAAACAGTTAAATGCAAAAGGTGAGAATGACATTGAAGTTTTTGCCCTTTTTTGAAGATTTTATTTATTTATTTTAGAGGGTGAGAGAGTGTGTGCTACAAAGAGAACATGAGCAGGGGAAGGGACAGAGGGAGAGGGAGAAGCAGATTCCTTGCTGAGCAAGGACCCCAATGTGGGGCTTGATCCCCAGACTCAGAGATCGTTACCTTAGCCACCCACGTTCCCCAAGTTTTTGCTCTCTTAACCACATTCACAGTACTTAGCAGTATTGACTGTGGAGCCAGATAGCTCTTGTTTGATTTTTGGATTTGGAATTTAATCACATTGGACATGATGGGCAAGGTAACCAACCTCTCTGTGTCTTTTTCCTCATCTGTAAAATGGAATACCTGGGGCACTTCTTTCATAGAGACATTGGAGGAGTAAGTGAATTAACATGTATAAAACATTTAGAGCTGTGTCTTTACTTAGTGTTTTACAAGTGAAAAAAAAATTTCATCTGTTGATTATTTCTGAAATTAGGTGAAAACAGCAAATACATAGCTAGCATAGCAGCTACATTTGGTTTTGTAAAGAACTGCAGCTTCTGGTATATTATTTTAAAGAAGACTTCAAAAACTGAAAGAAAGAATGAAATGTCATTCTGGAACGGAATTGTATTTCTTACTCTGTCAAAATAGCACAGAGTCAGCGAAACAGAAGAACAACAAAGCTTTGAATTTACCACAGTTATTTAGCTTTGTTCTTGTTCTGTGAATCCTGTTAACATGTATATTTGGGAATGTAACTGTGGCTCTTCTTTTAATTGTTGAGAACATTGTCTGGAATCTGTTTTGTGATTAATGTTTTGTTCAGTGTAGTAAGACATAAAAATTATTTTCTAAATTTCAGGGATTATGTACACTTTTAAGAGAAATAACTAATGTGGATACCAAACATGAGGTACAAATCTGTTAGGGTTGATATTCAAACACAGTCCAAGTAAAACTTTGTTGTAACAAACTCACATT
The DNA here is from genome assembly GCF_022355385.1 of Mustela nigripes. Taxonomy (NCBI): domain Eukaryota; kingdom Metazoa; phylum Chordata; class Mammalia; order Carnivora; family Mustelidae; genus Mustela; species Mustela nigripes. Next base: position 88,019,463 of record NC_081570.1, on the reverse strand, counting down.
CAATGCAAATTAGAGCAAAAAATCCCCAAGCATGCACTAAACACCCATATAATATTAGGATTCAGCAATAACACTGCTTTAAAGATGCACTGTATTCATAGACATGTTGAATTTCTCTAATATATAGAAAAACTAAATATGCATGCAGTAATTTCTAAAAAGGGATCTTGTGGCTCTCATCCAGAAAGAGTCCAATGAATTTGAATGGCAGTATCTCATACTAGCAGTTTTATAAAGCAAATTTTTGCTACTTGAACGAATTTGAAGTCAGATTTATTTATACTTGGTGCTAATTATTATTTACAAAGTTGTGTTGACAATAAGATATTCACCTTTTAACTTTTATGTTTTTTAGGAAATATTTAAGTCTAATACTGACCATGTATACCAGTAGATCAAAATCCAACATTGGGTTAATCCTTTTTTTTTAAAGAGAGTTATCCATAGCTAAGTCTGAAAAGAACATCTGTTTTTGGCTGTTTGATGTATAATTACATTCTTTTTTTGCTGCACTTTGAGTTGGTATGACAAGTGTGGTGAGGGTCAACACACAAAAATGTGCCACATTAGTTATGAGCAAGCTTCAGTGATGCTGTAGAAAGTGTTGGCAGTCTTCTCTAGACATCACTGCATTTTATTATACAACAGTCACGTGGTACACTGTTGCCATTCAAGCTGTGATTTGATCTGTATCATTGTAGTGTGATAGGAAGATGACAGGCTACATTTGGGGACTTTATTGATAGTTTAGTATAATTTTATATTTAGCAGGATTTGTGGTTGAAACCATTTAAAGAAATTCAACATAGCATTTATTTGATGGTGGATTTAGATTTCAGAGCTCTGTAGAATATCCAGAGTACCAGTTACACAGGGTATTTTTTTCTTCTAAAAGGAACATTGCCATTTTGGTTAAGTGTTTTACTTTTTGATTAGTGCATCACTGCCAACCGTGAACAATAAAATGTCACATTTTATTTTGTTCCTCTTAAAAGTTTTATCTCTGATTACCCTGGTGAAAGTGATACTTGTCTTCCTTATCATTTTCCCTTTTAGGTTTTATCAGTCTGCAGAATTTTATTAACTTCTCAAAGAAGAAACCATTTTGAATTTTGTTCTTGTCATCTCTCTGTTACCATGTTGTTTTATAATTACCTATCACTGTATAGCTTTCTCATTAGACTATAAATTCCTTGAAAGCAAGATTTATAGTCTATTAATTTAGATATTCCAGCAGCAGCACCAGCACAAAGTTTGACACAGTGTATAGAGCCCCTGAATGAGTGTTGCCCCTGGTGGCGGTGAAGACTTCTTTAGAAGTGTCTGGGAGGAAAAGGGGCAGGGATAGCTGTAGGCTAACATATGCCATTTGGAAGTTAGGTGTTTATTAAGTAGTGGACTATTCCCTGTTGAAGCAGAATAAACATCATTTGCCAAACATTGTGCTTAAATAATTGATATAGAGACATAAATAAATACTTGTAATAAGATATGATTGAGTCCATAATAAAGACATAGAAACGTTCATGTGAGGGAATAACAACTATATTCAAAATGTTGAAAAATAAAGAGATACTTAAAGATGAGGGCATACGAGCAAAAGATGAAAGTTTGGAATGAGCACAGCAGATCTGAGAAATACAATTTGGTTTGGGGGCATTTGGGACATGACCTGGTTGAATGTGTTAGGGCCTGTTTGTGGACAATGTTTTACACCATGCTGAGGGGGCTGAACTTTAAACCATAGGTCATGAAATATCTCTTTAAGTGGAGGAATTCAGATTTGTTTTTTTAAAAACGTGTGAATGTGTGTGTGTGTTAGTGAAGGAGTTAGGGTAGAATCAGGAGACCATCGTACGTTGGATAAAAACCCTGATACGTTGAATAAAAAAAACCCTGATACATTGAAACATCAGTTCACATGAAAGATATTAGAGTAAAAATAAAGCCGTGACAGAAGAAACAGAAGGAAGGGCCTTGCTTCAGGATGTTAATACGAAGTAGAACTGACAGGACTTGGGGACCAATGGATTATGTGAAGTTAATTAAGGGAGAGAGGAGAATTACTTTAAGCCTTACATAGATAGTACATAGTTGGTGTTTCCTTCTGGCAAACATGAGCTATTTCTAGTCTTAGCTAAGTTTAAAAGTCTTTAATTTTCTTTTTTGTGATTTATGAATTATGTACTTTAAATAAAGCTTTAAATTGGCTAAATGGCCATAGGATTATCCTATGGACAAAATAATCTTGTCTTACCATATTTTTACTTTTCTCGAGCATTAGAGTAAACAGCGTTAATGTAAGATTATTATTCACTTGAAGGAATATAAGAATATATAGACTTAAATTATGTTTTAAGTAAATATTTTAGAAATGAGATCTTTTTAAGGCATGACCTAGTTTATTTCTGTTTAGAATATGACTTAGTGGGGCGCCTGGGTGGCTCAGTGGGTTAAGCCGCTGCCTTCCGCTCAGGTCATGATCTCAGGGTCCTGGGATCGAGTCCCGCATTGGACCTCTCTGCTCAGCGGGGATTCTGCTTCCCTCTCTCTCTCTTTCTCTGGCTGCCTCTCTGTCTATTTGTGATTTCTCTCTGTCAAATTAATAAATAAAATCTTTAAAAAAAATTAAAAAAAAAATAGAATATGACTTAGTTCTTAAAAATGTGGCAAGGATGCAGCAAGTGTCAACGAAGTATTATCTAGTACTATAACTATTAGTGTTACCTGTTCCTTGGATAATTACAAGAGCCTTTCAACTGATCTCTCTGCTTTTGTCCTGCCCATCTGTTAGCCTGTTTTCTAAACCTTAAACACAGGGGTACGTGGGTGGCTCAGTGGGTTAAGTGTCTGCCTTTGCCTGAGGTCATGATCCCAGAGTCCTAGGATCAAGCCCTGCGTTGGGCTCCCTGCTTCTGCCTGACACTCCCCCTGCTTGCTCTCTCTCTTTCTCTTTCTGACAGACAAATAAATAAAATTTAAAAAATAAACAAATCTTTTTTTTTTTTTCCTCTAACAGAGAGATGGAAATCACTAGTAGGCAGAACAGGAGGCAGAGAGAAAGGGGGAAGCAGGCTCCCTGCTGAGCAGAGACTCCCCCCGCATGCTGGGCTCTATCCCAGGACCTTGAGATCATGACCTGAGCCGAAGGCAGAGGCTTAACCCACTGAGCCACCCAGGCGCCCCTATCTTATACTTTCTAACAAGGTTTCTTACTAAAAGATAACTACCAATAGCTCTGTTCAAGATGAAATAATGAATAAAAATATAAAATTGTTAGGAAAAAAAATAACAGACTTTGCCTCCTGCTTCTTTGTTTGATATATTTGATCTATATCTCTTAAATTAATACACACTAGAAAGGACATTTATTTCATTCACTAAAAAATATGAAGTTTCAGGTATTATTCTTGACCCTGTGGATATAGTGCAAAGCCCCTTCCCCTACCCATTTGGAGCTTATGTTCCAGAGAAGAGAAAATAAACTACAGTACATCAGAAAGTTATACCAAGCCCAGCCTCGGTAGGGGGAGGGGTGTCTCTGCTCAGCAGGGAACCTGCTTCCCTCTCTCTCTCTCTGCCTGTCTCTCTGCTTACTTGTGATCTCTCTTGCTCTGTCAAACAAATAAATAAATAATCTAAAAAAAAAAAGGAAGAAAGCATAAGATAAATGTGCACTTTCTATGTTTGTGTTTCATACAATTTTAGGCATTTTCTGCATTACTTGGTAATTAGCTAGTATATGCAAATAGTGGTACATTCTAGTAACATTAGAACACTACTCATTTTCTTAAAAACTGATTTCTGAAGCTGTTGGGACACCAAGAAATGTAAAGTCCCATGTGGGTGGCAGTTCTGTCTGTGATTATGTGGTTTCCCTCATTCTTTCCTTTGAATCATAGCTCAGATGTGATTTCTGATCCATTTTTCAATTACACTAAAATTCTAAACATTTTGGCAGCTTTCCTTTTCCACACAAAATAGTTGAGAAAGAGTCATTAACTGTATGGCATGTTTGAAAAAAATACATGATGAGAGTTAATGCTTTGACAGACCAGAAGCCTAGTTTTTCAATTAATTTTCTCATAATGGTAGTTACTTCTTGAGAATTATATGCTATGGTTGAGAGTTAATGTCAGTTTTGTTCCTGGATATACAATCAAAAACCTCTACAAAGACAGTTCATACCTCATAATAAAGCTCTAATATCAAATGTGAACAGAAGTTTCAGGATTCAGGGTGTATCTTATGAAAACATTGCATAATTTTTAAAAATATTTATTGATTTGACAGACACAGAGAGAGAGGGAACATAAGCAAGAGGGGAGGAAGGAGAGAGGCAGAAGGGTAAGCAGGCTTCCCGCCACGCAGGGATCCCGAAGCGGGGCTTGATCCTAGGTCTCTGGGATCATGACCTGAGCTGAAGGCAAAGACAAGGATTGAACCACCCAGGCACCCCAACATTGTATAATTTTGTTAAACTATTGCTTTTACAGTGGCACATGCTGGAAACTGCTTAGCTACATGTATTTGCTTTGTCTTCTATTATGTTTTTTTCCTGATGGACTTTACTTATAGAATAATGACTTTTAGTCTCCTGAAACTCAATTCTTTTTGGAATTTTTTATTGAAACAATTATAAAAGGACTCTCCAGCAGCATTTCTTAGCATTTTGTAGTGTTGATAGACACGTTGTATAGAAGTTTGCCATTCAAAGATGTGTTCTCCTTTAATTGTCTTCAAATCCTCTAATAATCATACCTTATATTTGTTAACATGTTACATTTTAAAAACTGTTTAAGTACATATTATTTTTTAAAGAATCTGTGGGAAATACAGCACAAGTAATAGTATTCTCAATTTACAGATGTTGAACTCAAGTCTGGTAATGATGAACAAATATCCCAGAGATCCATTTACTGAACAAATATTTATTGTGTATCCATGATGTCTAGGTTTATTCTAGGAGCTATGGAAATCCTAGAGTACAAAACAGACAGACAAGTTCTTGCTCTCCCGAAGTTTATATTTAGTGGCTTTATTTTTTTTTAAAGATTTTATTTATTTATTTGACAGAGAGAGATCACAAGTAGGCAGAGAGACAGGCAGACAGAGAGGAGGAAGCAGGCTCGCTGCTGAGCAGAGGGCCCGATGCAGGGCTCGATTCCAGGACCCTGGGATCATGACCTGAGCCGAAGGCAGAGGCTTTAACCCACTGAGTCACCCAGGCGCTCCTATTGAGTGGCTTTAATTGAACAATATAGATTAGCTGATTAAGTGGAGGCGCCTAGACTATAAACTGTGCCTTTTGTCTTGATTGTTTTAAATCCTTAAACTGAGTACCTCCATAAAAGGAAGATGTCAGTTACTGTTTTAAGGCCTTTAAGTATATGGTTTTTCTCTAACTTCTCACATTCCCTGTAGTCCACACTGTGTTCCAGCAAAAAACAGTCTCTATTGAGGGGATTACAGAGGTGCGAACGAGGAGGCTGGGGAAACTGGTGATGAGCATTATTTTCCTAGGGCTAAGCAGGCAATGGCAGAAACAGTGGTAAAGAGTTCATTGAAAGCTGCGGCCATGGAGAAGGGTTTTCCAGAAATGGTAATAGTGATAAGGGGGCCAAACTGCTGTGATAAGCCTGGGAAGTATGAGGAAAATGACCTGACCTCCTTCTCTCCCTGATTTTCAAACTCTAAGTAGTAACTTCCATTGTCTGAATTGGAATCTGCGAGAGATAGTCTCATAATGTGGGCTCTAAGGGTCGGATTTTGGGGTCACACAGTAGGAGAGAGAAATATAATTAATTAGGATTTAGGGGACAACAAAGAATACCGAGCACTTCTTTTTTATTTTAATTTTTTTTTCCCTTAAGATTTTTGTTTATTTGACAGAGAGAGAGGGAGAACACAAGCAGGAGCAAGAGAGGGAAGGGAAGCTCCCTGCTCATGTGGGATTCAGTCCCAGGACGCTAGGGTCATGATCAGAGCCCAAGGGAGATGCGTAACTGACTGAGCCACCCAGGCACCCAATACCAAGCACTTCTATATTTAAAAGAGAAACTGGATACTTAACCATAAATTGTGTCATTTATGCCAAGCCTTTCTGGATTGTTCCTTTAATTTTCCCATATAGAAGTTGTCCCACTCTTCCTAACCCCTAGCTGCCCAATTTCTTTCTTCCTTATAAGTGGAATATGGTATGTGCTAAAGAAATATGTTTCTTATATGTTATGTTTTGTGTATTATTAATCTTCTTTATCAGGGTGTCAGCTATCTAGGAATGGGCTCGGAGTCTGTTTTCCCTTTTTATTCCTCTTCCTTCTATCCAGAGAGCTAACATGTTACTTTGCTTTAATATTTGCTGACTGAATGCATAGATGAATGATTAGTAAACAGCCAAGGAAAAAGATTCTCAAAGTTATCTGGCTGTTAAATTCCTGTGTCAGTTACAATGATTGTGTAATTCATTATGTATATTGAATGTATATACATTATGAATATGTAATTCATAATTAATAATTTATCTCTGCCTGTTAACAAAAATTATCACATATGCTAATATATAAAATTTGTCTTGGGAAAAAATGTAACTTACCCTAAGATTGCGAGGTACGCATTACCTCCTAAAATTAGGAATGTTGCATAGCAAGTTTACTTTTGCACCCAAGAAAAATACAGTTCTTTGCGAGCATGACCCCTGTGTTTCACTGTTTAATAGACAGATGTACAGGTTGGCTATATCCTGTCATGAGCTAAGAAGTTTTCAGACTGAGATGGAAAAAAGATTTTTTTTTCAAAATTTAAATAGAGTAAAAGGTATATTTATTGTTTTATATATTTATATGCATATTTAAAAAATCCTCTTAGCCTTATGTATCTTATAAAATGGCCAGTTTTGACTTCATAAAACTTCAATTCACTAAAAGAAATGTATTATTCATTGTTACATGGTAGAGGAGTGGAACATAGTAAGCAAAAGGAAATATATATTTTTTTAAGTTATATTATTTCTGGACAGTATCACTGTATATAGGATGAGAATAATGAATGCATAGAGATGCTACAGTCAGTGATTTCACTTCATCCACTGAGAGATATTTCTCTAGCAATAAGTAATAAAAGAAGGGGATGCTAAATTGGTATGTTAAAAAGTCATTTCCAAATATCAGGCTTATTTGCTTATTTGCTTAGATATGTGCCAGTTCAACTATTAAACTCTTTATGGAATGATGAAAATAGTCTATCATGTTTTTTCATATTCAAAACTTGATACTTACTTTAAAAATAAGTCCAAAATTTACTGCCAAGTCAAAAGCTATGAAATAGAAAGTAAATGTCAAATTCTGCTGTTAACTTTGTGAGTCAGGCAGTGAAAATCGTACCTACATGCAAAGACCATATTTGACCTTTATGCTGACATGAGTTATAAGAACTTGTCCTTTAAGTCTGTGTTAAAAAACAAGTTAAATATATTAAATAATGTCTGCTGTTTTTTTTATCCAGATGATTTTTTTCTAAAATTATTTTTAAAAATAAGTCTCAAGATGATTTCCATTTTATTTTAAAATTCCACTTTTAGATTTTTAAATATTACTTTCGATTATATTTTTAAGAAAATAGATCTTTGTATAAAGTATCAGATAAATTTATTTAGGGAGAGGAATTAAGTTCTGGTGATGTACATTTTAATGTTCATTTTTATTTTTTTTATTTATTTTTTTAAAGATTTTATTTATTTATTTGACAGAGAGAGATTACAAGTAGGCAGAGAGGCAGGCAGAGAGAGAGGAGGAAGCAGGCTCCCTGCCAAGCTGAGAGCCCGATGCGGGACTCGATCCCAGGACCCTGAGATCATGACCTGAGCCGAAGGCAGCGGCTTAACCCACTGAGCCACGCAGGCGCCCTTAATGTTCATTTTTAAATGAAATTTTAAAATGAAAAATCCTGTTGTGATCTGAGAATCATCTCAGTATTTTTCGGACTTTTAATTTAAATTTTTACATGTGTTTTCTTAAATTGAGAAAAAACTAAATGTGTTATTTATTGTTGATTTGCATTAGTTTGACAAAATGAAATGCAAACTACAGAAGATGTAATTTTGATGTAAATACAAATACACATATATAATTCTGATGGGAATATGTTTTTCTGTTCTTTTTTCCATTGTTGACACGAAGATGGACTTGAATATAATTTCATTGATATGGAGTTAAGAGATAGAACCAGGAATTTTTTTTTTATTGAAGTACAGTTACCATATAATATTATATTAGTTATAATATACCACATATTGTTTGATATTTGTATACATTATGAAATCATTATTACAATAAGCCTAGTTACCATTTGTCACCATACATAGGATTTTTTACTGTATTCTTTGTGATGTACATTATATCCCAATTTCTCTTTAATTTATAACTGGAAGATTATACCTCTTAATCCCCTTCTCCTATTTCATCAATTGCCTTTCACTCTCCACCCCTGGGCAAACATCATTTTGTTCTCTGTATCTGTAAGTCAGCTTCTGTTTTGTTGTGTTTGTTTATTTGATGTGCTTTTTATATTCCACATGCAAAGAAATCACAAGGTATTTGTGTTTCTCTGCCTGACTTGTTTCCCTTATCCTAGTACACTCTAGGTCTATCCATGTGGTTGCAAATGACAATATTTCATTCTCTTTTTATGGCTGAGTAATAATCTATCACACGTGCATGCACACACACACATATACACACAACACCATATGTTCTTTGTATATCTTAGCATTTTTATTTTCCTTGAATAAATACCCACAAGTGATATTGCACGATCATATGATAGTTCTAGTTTTAATTTTTTGAGGACCCTTCATGGCATTTTCCATAGTGGCTATGCCAATTTGCATTCCTACCACCAGTGCATGAGGGTTCTTTTTTCTCCATACCTTCATTAGCACTTGTTATTCCTTTTGTGTGTATATGTGTGTGCGTGCGTGCAATAATTTTTAAGCCATTCTAGCTAGTATGAGGTAACATCCCACTATGGATTTGATTTGATTTCCCTAGTGATTAGTGATAATGAACATCTTTTCATGTGTCTTTGACCATCTGTATATCTTCTTTGGAAAAAATGTCTATTTCTCTGCTCATTTTTAATCAGATTGTTTTTTTGTTCGTTGATATTTAATTGTATAAGTTCTTTATATATTTTGGATGTTCATCTCTATCAGATACATCATTCGCAAAGATCTGCTTCTCTTCAGTACCTTGCCTTTTTGTTTTGTTGTTTTCCTTCACAGTGCAAAAACTTCTGAGTTTGATGTGGTCTCATTTGTTTTTTTTTTTTTTTTCCTTTTGTTCTCCTTTCCTGAGGAGACAGAGACCCCCCTCCCACCGCCAAATATTGCCAAGCCCAGTGTCAGAGAGTTTACTGCTTCTGTTTTCTTCTAGATTTGTGGTTTTAGGTCTTACATTTAAGTCTTTAATCCATTTGGAGTTCACTTTTGTACGCGGAGTAAGAAAGTGGCCCAGTTTCATTCTTCTGCATGTAGCTGTGTAGTTTTCCCAGCACCATATATTGAAGAGACTGTCTTTTCTCCATAGTATATTCTTGCCTTCTCTGTTGTAGGCTAATTAACCATAAAAGCATGGGTTTATTTCAGGGCTCTCTATTCTATTCTGTTAATCTATTCCATTTGGGGTCTTTGGTGATTCCATAATGCCACTGATACTTTTATAGGAATTCCATCACATCTGTAGATTAATTTTTTACCTTTCACTTAAGAATTAAAATGCATTTTGACATAGTCATATAAATGGATATTTAAACTCAGTATGAACTCTAGCATAATTTAATTCGATGAATTTGTTTTAAACTTCAGGTAAGTTTACTTAAAAATTTGCTCCCTTCAAATTCTTTCTTCATACTTGGAGTATACTTTTTTCTAAAAAAAACATTCTCACTTTATATTATCTCCAGTGGACTAAGGGATGTTTATACGTGATGATACTGGTAGGTATATGATAATCTATGATTATCCTGAGTTCTAGCTATTTGCCACATTAAATCAGCCAACATTTCTACAGCAGTTCCTAGACAAAATCGGATATTACCTTAGTTATAAATAAACAAAACTACTTTTTAAAAAGTTTTCTGTATTCTGTTATAATGACAACATTTACAGGGTATACCTGAAAACAAACTAGTTTTTTTTTTTTTTTTTGAGATTTTATTTATTTATTTGACAGACAGAGATCACAAGTAGGCAGAGAGGCAGGCAGAGAGAGAGAGGGAGGAAGGAGCCTCCCCGCTGAGCAGAGAGCACAATGCCGGGCTGGATCCCAGGACCCTGGAATCATGACCTGAGCCAAAGGCAGAGGCTTTAACCCACGGGGCTACCCAGGCGACCCTGAAAACAAACTAGTATTAATTCAGTCTGTATTAGTATTCTAGGGCTGCCATAACAAAATATTACAGACTGACTGTCTTAAACAACAGAACCTTATTTTTTTTTCACAGTTCTGGATGCTAAAACTCTGTGATCAAAATGTTAGCAGGTTTGATTTTGATTTCTTCTGAGACCTCTCTCCATATGTTGTAGGTGACCCGCTCCTCCTTCTGTCTTCATGTAGTCTTTTTTTGGTTGTGTCTGTGTCCTAATCTCCTTAAAAAGGGATGGTTGTATTGAATTAGGACCCACCATAATGACTTCATTTTACCTTAATTATTTCTCTATAGGTTCTGTCTCCAAATAAGTTTACACAATGAGGTTAAGACTTAAAAAAAAGTATATAAACCTGGGTTGGTTGAGGGGCACACAATTGAGCCCGAAACACTAAGTCTGGGCAAGTTCATTTTATCTTTGATTAGCAATGAGAAAATGCATATAGATTGCTATAAGAGAAGTATGTACTGTTTGATAAGGGAAATTTTCCCTGATTCTTACTGATTCCTGTAGCTCGCTTTGGGTTCAGTGATAAACCTTACAATCTGCAAGTAGAGGGACACAATTCAAAAGTAAATGAAGACAATTTTCTTGGAAGAAAAACTGAACTTATTCTGGAAACCATTATTAATTAATGGTTTTCCATTCCATTTTGTAGACCTAAGAGGCTCATCCCCAAATATTTCCTTTTATTTATTATCTCTTAACTGAGTAAATGATTTTTTTGCCATCCTGCTGCTGCTCACTCCAGAAACTAAAGAATTGCTTTCCATTCCTCTCTAATGCACTTTTCTTCATTTTTCCTGCCATTTTCAACCCACTCCATTATTAGCGCCCAGTCTCTGAACCCTGCAGTTATTTTTCCCTAATATGTCAGCTCTATGTCTCTTTTGTTCATTTGTGCTTTGGCTTAGATTAATTTCTCAGCACTTAACTACGTGGATTCCTAACTGATTCCCATGCTTCCAAACTGGCTGCATCCAAATCATCCTTCCCTATGTTGTCAATGATTTTTTTTTTTAAAGATTATATTTATTTATTTGACAGAGAGAGATCACAAGTAGGCAGAGAGGCAGGCAGAGAGAGAGGAGGAAGCAGGCTCCCTGCTGAGCAGAGAGTCCGATGCGGGGCTCGATCCCAGGACCCTGAGATCATGACCTGAGCCGAAGGCAGCGGCTTAACCCACTGAGCCACCCAGGCGCCCCTGTTGTCAATGATTTAATTAAAATACAGCATTGATCAATTTGTTCCATTGTTCAAAATCCTTGAATGACACTCCATAACTTCTAGAATTGAGTTCACATAACAAGGTTTTGTTTGTTTGTTTTTTTAATTGTTCCTCCCATCGCCTCTTTCCCACTCTCAACCCTCACTACTCATTATCATCACATAGGGCCTTCCTTTCAACTACGGGGCACTGTGGTTACGTCTCTGGCTTCCTCATGCTGTTTCACACCTCCAAAACTTTGGTTAAGATGCTTTTTCTATTTAGTGCTATTTCCCTCTGCATCTTCTTCATCAAACTAACTCATGTTTGCTCATAACATATCATTAAGGTTTTTCCAAGAAGCATTTCATAAAAACATTCATTCCCATTGAAATATCTACCTGTTGTAAAATTAACGGGGACAAGAATGTGTTATGGGAAATTTGCAGTTTAGATGAGTTTATAGAACACAATTGCAGCTGTGTAATTTACTTTAGTATTAAGTGAGAAGAAATTTTTAATTCTAGAAATTTATGAAATTCAGTGAGGGACATCATCTATATATACTTAGGTCTATTTTTTCTGATATTATCAAAAGTAAATTATTCTCAGGATACTAGGGTGGCTCAGTGGGTTAAGCCTCTGCCTTCGGCTCAGGTCATGATCTCGGGGTTCTGGGGTCGAGCCTCACATCGGGCTCTCTGCTCAGGGGGGAGCCTTCTTCCCCCTCTCTCTCTGCTTGCCTCTCCACCTACTTGTGATCTGTCAAATAATAAATAAAATCTTTTTTAAAAAAGTAAATTATTCTCTTAGAATGTAAGTAACATCCAAGTTTTAATATGAAAAGTTTGAGTCCTCCAAGATTACAAGTGGAAACCAGGGTCCTGGGGTCAAGACCCTTTCAGGCTCCCTGCTCAGCAAGGAGTCTGCTTCTCCCTCTCCCTCTGTGCACTCTCTCTCTCACAAATAAATAAATAAATTTTCAGAAAAATAAAAAAATAAACACTATACAGACACACACACACACACACACACACACACACACATACAGATACTCGTTGTTAGACTGACATTCAAGAGAGACTATGTATAGATAAACTGGTTAAAAATGTACTCTTTATTTGAACAGTGATAGTTGAACATAGATCCAGCCTCTGCATTTGCTGTTTTGGTTATATATGAGTTTCCTTGCCATTCTTGTGATTTGATTTTGTTCCAAGCATATAATCCATTCTCAGGTCACACTGAATTGAACATGACAGCTGATCAGAGCACAGTTTCCATTGCGCATTCCAGGAATCAGCTGCTGTGATGTTCAGTTCAGTGGATACTTAGGCTGGGAACTGACCAACTAAACACTGGTTGACTTCACATAGGATGAGGAGTTGAATTTGGAAATTCAGACACTTAACAGTGGCATATTGACATTTGACCTTGAAACATTAGTCCAATCTCTTATATCACATTTTTTTAAATCAAACTGATTTTATACATGGGAAAAAGCTAAATGTGTCTTAAATATGTGTGTTATAGAGCACGATGTAGTTTATTCATTGCATCAAAATTTGAAATAGCTAGGCTTTATAAACACACACACACACGCATAAAAAAAACAAAACGCAAAAACAAAAGAGATAAACCGAACAAAAATTATTAGCATATGTGCATTATATTATAGTTGTCAAAGGAAAATATGCTATTACTTATTAATTGGTCCTGATAAAACTGTGGCAGTATTGTTTTCACTGCATGTGATGTTTAGAAGAACCTCATCTTTATAGATGGGTACCATTTGGTTTTTTTACATTTGCTTTGCTTTTCACCTTAGTCTCATCCTGTCTATATGCAAATACTACTGTGACACAGCTGTAGATAGCAAGGTAATTGCATCAACTCCAACTCTGGCTTTGTAGGTCATCAGAGGACGAGGATGTCTTTTTCATGGTTCGTGTGCTGCAGATGCCAATATTACTTGGTAACTTCACCCTTTTCCAGCTGTGGAACTTTTTGTGACTATTGAATCTAAATATTTACAGTTTATTCATCTTGTCAGGGTGCTTCTGTTTATCTGCAGACTGTCTCACGGCATGTCCTATGATTAACATAAAACACCGTAAAACACCTTCTGGGGAATATTATACTGTAGCTTTTTAACTGAATTTTTCAGTTTCTTTCCAGTAATGTATTTTATGGCTAAATATTAAATACCTGAAATAGGAATTTATAGTGAAAGATTGGCAGGATTCCATTTAATGAGTCAAGTAAGGACGTAGAAAACCAGAATTCTTTTCAAAAATATACTATTTTAAAAATACCATATGCTTATAAGATAGGCAACATTTTTTTTTCTGTTTTAGCAACAGCTTCACTTGATTCATTGTATTTCATATAATTAAATATGAATTCTGGAGTTCTGGAGAGGATCTTAGATATGATCACTACATGTATTCATTTTACAAAAGATGAATGAGGGGACTTGCATAATTCCACATAGTTAATGGCAAAGTTGGGAGAAAATTTAAGAGTCAGGATTTCTACTTGAAACCCTCAGTGATGGCAGCACTAAAGATGTTCTCAGTGATGCCTCATTATTATCTTTTTTTTTAAAATTTTTTTATTTTTTATAAACATATATTTTTATCCCCAGGGGTACAGTCTGTGAATCACCAGGTTTATACACTTCACAGCACTCACCAAAGCACATACCCTCCCCAATGTCCATAATCCCACCTCCTTCTCCCAGACCCCCTCCCCCCAGCAACCCTCAGTTTGTTTTGTGAGATTAAGAGTCACTTATGGTTTGTCTCCCTCCCAATCCCATCTTGTTTCATTTATTCTTCTCCTACCCACTTAAGCCCCCATGTTGCATCACCACTTCCTCATATCAAGAGGATCATATGATAGTTGTCTTTCTCTGCTTGACTTATTTCACTAAGCATGATACGCTCTAGTTCCATCCATGTTGTCGCAAATGGCAAGATTTCATTTCTTTTGATGGCTGCATAGTATTCCATTGTGTATATATACCACATCTTCTTGATCCATTCATCTGTTGATGGACATCTAGGTTCTTTCCATAGTTTGGCTATTGTGGACATTGCTGCTATAAACATTCGGGTGCACGTGCCCCTTTGGATCACTACGTTTGTATCTTTAGTGCAATTGCTGAGTCATAGGGCAGTTCTATTTTCAACATTTTGAGGAACCTCCATGCTGTTTTCCAGAGTGGCTGCACCAGCTTTCATTCCCACCAACAGTGTAGGAGGGTTCCCCTTTCTCTGCATCCTCGCCAGCATCTGTCATTTCCTGACTTGTTGATTTTAGCCATTCTGACTGGTGTGAGGTGATATCGCATTGTGGTTTTGATTTGTATTTCCCTGATGCCGAGTGATATGGAGCACTTTTTCATGTGTCTGTTGGCCATCTGGATGTCTTCTTTGCAGAAATGTCTGTTCATGTCCTCTGCCCATTTCTTGATTGGATTATTTGTTCTTTGGGTGTTGAGTTTGCTAAGTTCTTTATAGATTCTGGACACTAGTCCTTTATCTGATATGTCGTTTGCAAATATCTTCTCCCATTCTGTCAGTTGTCTTTTGATTTTGTTAACTGTTTCCTTTGCTGTGCAAAAGCTTTTGATCTTGATGAAATCCCAATAGTTCATTTTTGCCCTTGCTTCCCTTGCCTTTTTGGCGTTGTTCCTAGGAAGATGTTGCTGCAGCTGATGTGGAAGAGGTTGCTGCCTGTGTTCTCCTCAAGGATTTTGATGGATTCCTTTTGCACATTGAGGTCCTTCATCCATTTTGAGTCTATTTTTGTGTGTGGTGTAAGGAAATGGTCCAATTTCATTTTTCTGCATGTGGCTGTCCAGTTTTCCCAGCACCATGTATTGAAGAGGCTGTCTTTTATCCATTGGACATTCTTTCCTGCTTTGTCGAAGATTAGTTGACTGTAGAGTTGAGGGTCTATTTCTGGGCTCTCTATTCTGTTCCATTGATCTATGTGTCTGTTTTTGTGCCAGTACCATGCTGTCTTGATGATAACAGCTTTGTAATAGAGCTTGAAGTCCGGAATTGTGATGCCACCAACGCTGGCTTTCTTTTTCAATATCCCTTTGGCTATTCGAGGTCTTTTCTGGTTCCATATAAATTTTATAATTATTTGTTCCATTTCTTTGAAAAAGATGGATGGTACTTTGATAGGAATTGCATTAAATGTGTAGATTGCTTTAGGTAGCATAGACATTTTCACAATATTTATTCTTCCAATCCAGGAGCATGGAACATTTTTCCATTTCTTTGTGTCTTCCTCAATTTCTTTCATGAGTACTTTATAGTTTTCTGAGTATAGATTCTTTGCCTCCTTAGGTTTATTCCTAGGTATCTTATGGTTTTGGGTGCAATTGTAAATGGGATTGACTCCTTAATTTCTCTTTCTTCTGTCTTGCTGTTGGTGTAGAGAAATGCAACTGATTTCTGTGCATTGATTTTATATCCTGACACTTTACTGAATTCCTGTATAAGTTCTAGCAGTTTTGGAGTGGAGTCTTTTGGGTTTTCCACATATAATATCATATCATCTGCGAAGAGTGATAATTTGACTTCTTCTTTGCCGATTTGGATGCCTTTAATTTCCTTTTGTTGTCTGATTGCTGACGCTAGGACCTCTAGTACTATGTTGAATAGCTGTGGTGATAACGGCAACCCTGTCATAATCCTGACCTTAGCGGAAAAGCTTTCAGTTTTTCCCCATTGAGAATGATATTTGCGGTGGGTTTTTCATAGATGGCTTTGATGATATTGAGGTATGTGCCCTCTATCCCTATGCTTTGAAGAGTTTTGATCAGGAAGTGATGCTGTACTTTGTCAAATGCTTTTTCAGCATCTATTGAGAGTATCATATGGTTCTTGTTCTTTCTTTTATTGATGTGTTGTATCACATTGACTGATTTGCGGATGTTGAACCAAACTTGCAGCCCTGGAATAAATCCCACTTGGTCATGGTGAATAATCCTTTTAATGTACTGTTGAATCCTGTTGGCTAGTATTTTGTTGAGTATTTTCGCATCTGTGTTCATCAAGGATATTGGTCTATAGCTCTCTTTTTTGATGGGATCCTTGTCTTGTTCTGGGATCAAGGTGATGCTGGCCTCATAAAATGAGTTTGGAAGTTTTCCTTCCATTTCTATTTTTTGGAACAGTTTCAGGAGAATAGGAATTAGTTCTTCTTTAAATGCTTGGTAGAATTCCCCTTGGAAGCCGTCTGGCCCTGGGCTTTTGTTTGTTTGGAGATTTTTAATGACTGTTTCAATCTCCTTACTGGTTATGGGTCTGATCGGGCTTTCTATTTCTTCCTGGTTCAGTTGTGGTAGTTTATATGTTTCTAGGAATGAATCCATTTCTTCCAGATTGTCAAATTTATTGCCGTAGAGTTGTTCATAGTATGTTCTTATAATAGTTTGTATTTCTTTGGTGTTAGTTGTGATCTCTCCTCTTTCATTCATGATTTTATTTATTTGGGTCCTTTCTCTTTTCTTTTTGATAAGTCGGGCCAGGGGTTTATCAATTTTATTAATTCTTTCAAAAAACCAGCTCCTAGTTTCGTTGATTTGTTCTATTGTTTTTTTGGTTTCTATTTCATTGATTTCTGCTCTGATCTTTATGATTTCTCTTCCCCTGCTGGGCTTAGGGTTTCTTTCTTGTTCTTTCTCCAGCTCCTTTAGGTGTAGGGTTAGGTTGTGTACCTGAGACCTTTCTTGTTTCTTGGGAAAGGCTTGTACCGCTATATATTTTCCTCTCAGGACTGCCTTTGTTGTGTCCCACAGATTTTGAACCGTTGTATTTTCATTATCATTTGTTTCCATGATTTTTTTCAATTCTTCTTTAATTTCCCCGTTGACCTATTCATTCTTTAGAAGGATGCTGTTAAGTCTCCATGTATTTGGGTTCTTTTCAAACTTCTTTTTGTGGTTGAGTTCTAGCTTTATAGCATTGTGGTCTGAAAATATGCAGGGAATGATCCCAATCTTTTGATACTGGTTGAGTCCTGATTTAGAACCGAGGATGTGATCTATTCTGGAGAATGTTCCATGTTCACTAGAGAAGAATGTGTATTCTGTTGCTTTGGGATGAAATGTTCTGAATATATCTGTGATGTCCATCTGGTCCAGTGTGTCGTTTAAGGCCTTTATTTCCTTGCTGATCTTTTGCTTGGATGATCTGTCCATTTCAGTGAGGGGAGTGTTAAAGTCCCCTACTATTATTGTATTATTGTTGATGTGTTTCTTTGATTTTGTTATTAATTGGTTTATATAGTTGGCTGCTCCCACATTGGGGGCATAGATATTTAAAATTGTTAAATCTTCTTGTTGCACAGACCCTTTCAGTATGCTATAGTGTCCTTCCTCATCTTTTATTATAGTCTTTGGCTTAAAATCTAATTGATCTGATATAAGGATTGCCACTCCTGCTTTCTTCTGATGTCCATTAGCATAAATTCTTTTCCACCCCCTCACTTTAAATCTGGAGGTGTCTTCGGGCTTAAAATGAGTTTCTTGGAGGCATCATATAGATGGGTTTTGTTTTTTTATCCATTCTGATACCCTGTTTCTTTTGACAGGGGCATTTAGCCCATTAACATTCAGGGTAACTATTGAGAGATATGTATTTAGTGCCATTGTATTGCCTGTAAGGTGACTGTTACTGTATATGGTCTCTGTTCCTTTCTGATATACCACTTGTAGGCTCTCTCTTTGCTTAGAGGACCCCTTTCAAAATTTCCTGTAGAGCTGGTTTGGTGTTTGCAAATTCTTTCAGTTTTTCTTTGTCCTGGAAGGTTTTAATCTCTCCTTCTATTTTCAATGATAGCCTAGCTGGATATAGTATTCTTGACTGCATGTTTTTCTCATTTAGTGCTTTGAAAATATCATGCCAGCTCTTTCTGGTATGATACCAGCTCTTTCAGGTATCTGTGGATAAGTCAGCTGCCAATCTAATATTTTTACCATTGTATGTTACAGACTTCTTTTCCCGGGCTGCTTTCAGGATTTTCTCTTTGTCACTGAGACTTGTAAATTTTACTATTAGGTGACGGGGTGGGCCTATTATTATTGATTTTGAGGGGCGTTCTCTGAACCTCCTGAATTTTGATCCTGGTTCCCTTTGCCATATTGGGGAAATTCTCCCCAATAATTCTCTCCAGTATACCTTCTGCTCCCCTCTCTCTTTATTCTTCTTCTGGAATCCCAATTATTCTAATGTTGTTTCGTCTTATGGTGTCACTTATCTCTCAAATTCTCCCCTCGTGGTCCAGTAGCTGTTTGTCCCTCTTTTGCTCAGCTTCTTTATTCTCTGTCATTTGGTCTTCTATATCACTAATTCTTTCTTCTGCCTCATTTATCCTAGCAGTGAGAGCCTCCATTTTTGATTGCACCTCATTAATAGCTTTTTTGATTTCAACTTGGTTAGATTTTAGTTCTTTTATTTCTCCAGAAAGGGCTTTTATATCTCTCGAGAGGGTTTCTCTAATATCTTTTTGATATCTTTTCTCTAATATCTTTTCGATATCTAATGCCTTTTTCGAGCCCGGCTAGAACCTTGAGAATTGTCATTCTGAACTCTAGATCTGACATATTACCAATGTCTGTATTGATTAGGTTCCTAGCCTTCGGTACTGCCTCTTGTTCTTTTTTTTTGTGTTGAATTTTTCCGTCTTGTCATTTTGTCCAGATAAGAGTATATGAAGGAGCAAGTAAAATACTAAAAGGGTGGCAACAACCCCAGGAAAATATGCTTTAACCAAATTAGAAGAGATCTCAAATCGTGAGGGGGGAGAAAGGGGATAGAAAGTTGTTCAAAAAGGAAGAAAGAAAAAAAAAGAAAAAAGAAAAAAAAAGAAAAGAAAAGAATTAAAAAAAAGAAAACAAATAAGAAAAATATAAAAAAGAAAAAATATATATATTGGATAAACTAGTTAAAAAACATTAAAAAAGAAAAAGGTAAAAGTTTAAAAAAAAATTACCAGAAGGTGAGAAAAAAAACAAAAAATGAAAAAGAAAAAAATTAAATTAACTGCAAGACTAAAAAAAATCACAAGGAAAAAGCCATGAGTTCCGTGCTTTGCTTTCTCCTTCTCTGGAATTCTGCTGCTCTCCTTGGTATTGAAACCGCACTCCTTGGTAGGTGAACTTGGTCTTGGCTGGATTTCTTGTTGATCTTCTGAGGGACGGGCCTGGTGTAGTGATTCTCAAGTGTCTTTGCCCCAGCCTGATAAGGGGCCGGGGTAAGTTATCTGCTCAGGTTTGCTTTCAGGAGCTTTTGTTCCCTGAGCGCTTTCTGTAGAGTTCCGGAGGACGGGAATACAAATGGCGGCCTCCTGGTCTCCGGCCCGGAGGAGCCGAGAGCCCAGGGCCGCACTCCTCAGTGCGCCCTCAGAGAACAGCGCCCAGTTACTCCCGTCTGCCTGACCTCCGGCCGCGCTCCGAGCTCACCGAGCCTGCGACTGGTTCAAGGTAACACCGAGCTGTGAGCTTACTGTCGGCTCTGTCTCTGTAGCCGGCTTTCCCGTTCCAATACCCGCAAGCTCTGTGACACTCAGACACCCCCGATCCTTCTGTGACCCTGCGGGACCTGGGGCCACGCTGACCCCGGGTGGGCTTCGCCCTGGTTTAGCCTCTGGAGTGATGTCCCTCAGCGGAACAGACTTTTAAAAGTCCTGATTTTGTGCGGGGTTGCTCCGCCGCTTGCCGGGAGCCGGCCCCTCCCCCCCGGGGTCTATCTTCCCGTCGCTTTGGATTCACTTCTCCGCCGGTCCTACCTTTCAGAAAGTGGTTGTTTTTCTGTTTTCAGAATTGCTGTTCTTCTTCTCTTCGATCTGCCAATAGATTTTCAGGTGTTTGCAATCTTTAGATTAGCTATCTAGCTGATCTCTGGCTAGCTGAAGTAGTCTCAGCCTGCTGCTTCTCCGCCATCTTGACTCCTCCCTCGCCTCATTATTATCTTATCAACGGAATGAAAAACTGTGTATTCAGATTTCTGTTTGTTACTTATTATTATCAATTTATATAACTATATAATTATTTG
Source organism: Mustela nigripes (assembly GCF_022355385.1). Lineage (NCBI taxonomy): Eukaryota > Metazoa > Chordata > Mammalia > Carnivora > Mustelidae > Mustela > Mustela nigripes. Next base: position 87,998,753 of record NC_081570.1, on the reverse strand, counting down.
TATATAATTCAGTTGTGGCTACTCAGTGTTCTGAATTGATCAGCTAATATTTGAGAGATGCTATCAATAAATTTTAAGAACTTATATTAGTTAAATATGTGAGCATATTTAAAATCAATGGGCATAAAAGAAATATTAGAGACTTTCCTATCTATTTACAAAAAAGAATCCTGAAAAAAAAAATCTCAGAAACAATCTAATTTGATTGATTAATTATATTGACTCATGACAGGGAAATAAATAATTTTCAAATTGGAACACTAAAATAGTATGACTATTTTATTTTGTTATTTATTATGACTATTTATTTTGTTATTTATTTTGTTACTTGGGTGTTACTTGACCATATTAAAGACTGTTCTTTTATTTCCAAATTTTTACTTAAATTCTAGTTAAACATAGAGTGTAATATTGGTTTCAGGAGTAGAATTTAATGATTCATTACTTATCTATAACATCCAGTGCTCGACACAATGACCCTCCTTAATATCTATCACCCATAGAGACCACCCCAGGCCATCTCCTTCCAGCGACCCTCAGTTTGTTCTCAATAGTTCAGAGTCTCTTATGGTTTATTAAAGCACTGTTTGAATGATCGAATGAAATGACTAGATGAAATGATGAAATTCTCTCCTGGGATTCTTTGTAGGAGACTTTTAAAATTTAATGTCTATATTTTCTATATTTTCATTAGGCTATACTTTGATTCTTATTATGTCACTCCTCTTAACAACATGCCAAAAAGCTGGAATAACTTTGAAATTATTCAAAATGGAATCAGGAGTTCTATGGATCAGACTTATGTGCTCAAAATTACAAGGACTTTAATCATCAAGTCAAATGACTATTGACTCAAAAATTCTTCTGGGCCTGAGTATAATTATGAATTGATATAGCCGTGACCCATGGCTTTATATGAAACTAGTTACATGTTGAATTATACCCTGTGGAAATAGTCAGATTGCTTCAGGAGCAGAATATTACAGTTTTTCTCTTGCTTACACAGTTTTCAGAACCAGTTTCCAGAATCTCCTGCAATTAAACTCTTTAGATAATCCTGTTACTAATTATTTGTAATTTTTTAAATTAAAATTATGCAGAATTCAAAATAAGAGAGTTTTAATGTATGCTTAGATGCTCCATTACTTAGTAAAAATATCTCAAATTTCTGGCTTTTTATTCATAATTTGAATTTTTCTGGTCTCTGCATTTCTTACCCATCTTTGTAAATAAGAATTCCTTTTGATACCAACTCCTTTATGAGAACACAATAGTAGGATCTATATTTTCTTTTAAAAATTCTCATATAAATTTGTCTAATAATAATAATTCCCTTTGATTTGATTGAACTGTGTAGTTTATGTTGAAAATATATTACTATCTTTATATATCTAGAGGTTTTAAATTTTATTTACTGTTTCATCAGCTTATTACTTATATTTTCTTTGTCTTATTTTATGCAGTGTAAGCTGTGAATGCAGTAAAATCAAGTTTTAACAAATGGATGCATATAGTAAAGATTGTCTAAACCACAGAATAATAGAATAACAGCTTAATATTAACAGCTGATTTGTAAGACAGGTGTAGTTTTTCTTTAATCCTATCAGACTATTTTTTATTTAAGTTTTTTGTTTTAATTCCAGTGTAGCTAGCATACAGTGTTACATTAGTGTCATGTGTGCAGTATGGTGTTTCCACAATTCCATTACTCTGTGCTCATCATGACAAGTTCGCTTTTCAATCCCCATCCCCTGTTTTACCCATACTGCTCTCACCTCTCCTCTGGTAACTATCGGTTTATTATTTATAGTTAAGAGTCTGTTTCTTGGTTTCTTTGTCTGTCTTTCTCTTTTTCCCTTGCTTCTTTGTTTTGTCCTGTAAGACTGTTTTTAACATTGAATGTAAGTGATAATTCTTCAGGTATTCAACAATAAACTACACATTATTTCCTAGAGTAAATCTTGCTCTGATCTATGTATATCCGAATATGCTCACTACATCCATGTTTATTTCTTGACAGGGGGACATCCAGCAGCTGTTGATCATAGGTGACCCCAAAGCTGCTTATGACTACTGTGAGCATTATAGTCCAGACTGTGACTCTTCAGTGCCCAAGGCTGCTCAGGCTCAGGAACCGCAGATTGATGAGGTGAGGACCGTAACATCAGGGCACGTTTTCTAGTTTTGAGGCTTATCACTATTATTCAATTTTGATTAAAGTATACTTTGCATTTAATAGTGTTTTACCATTTCTAGAAGAGTGATTTAAAGATTTTGGGTGTTTTTCCTTTCAAGTACTCTGTTACTTAAACTTCTGATAAATAGAGATACCTCACTTGTATGTGTGTATATGAGCATATTTTATTTGGGGGGAGGTGAGAAAAAGATACTTATCTAAAAGCTATATTTCTGCTACATAAATATCTAAAAGCTGTATATCTGCCCTTGGAAGTTAAATAATTGACACAGCCTCCAGATAAGGGTGACATATCCTCCGGTGCACTTGCCTTTGGCAATTCAGGTAGATGAGAAAGTGACATTAGAGCTACCTTAAAGTTTCAGGCTGTGTTGAGTATTTAGAGAGATTTTTTTTTTTCTGTTTCTTATTGGGCATGGCTACACTGATATGTATGTTTTCTTTGACTTCCACAAAATTTGACATAAAGAGTAATAAAATGAAAAGCAGTATGATCTGAATGCAGTTACTAAAACTATTCATGTACTTTGATTCTTATTATGTCACTTAATTTGAAATTCAAATGTGAAATCCTTCTTCCAGGCCATTTTTGCAAGAGAATTTACCATAATGAAATTTAACCCTATTCTCTTTCAGACCAAAAAGTAAGTTTGCATAACCATAACAATTTTGGCAGAATTGAATATTCCCCAAAACAAAAAATACAGTACAATGTACCCTTATCCAGATTTTTGGAAAAATCCTTTGATGTGGATCTTCTGGAAATTAAAAAAACAAGCAAACTGGAAGGAATTTAGTCTTTAGTTGGCAGCAAAACAATTTTTTTAGATTCTTTTTTCTCAAGGTGAAGAGTGTTAAATTTTAAGAGAGGGGGTTGGAAGTTTGAAAACATCAAGGCTGCCTTAATGTCTGAAAATAGCTCAAATAGCATTCTTACTTGCTAAATGTATTATTTGTTTCCATCTTTTGAGCTTGACTACTTAGAAGAGGTTAGGATCTTTTTTATTTTAATGTATTACTGTTTTTGCATGTGAGTTCCGTTAGAATTTTGCCATCTAAGTGCTTGAGATAGATTTGTTGACATCATTTTTCTTTTTAAAGTACGATAGTGAATTCTGTTGCACTGATCTTTTCCATAACTTAATATTAATGTTCTTTTTAAAACAGGATAAAGTCTTAAGAAGCTGACAGAAAAGCAAATATGAGAGAGAAAAAAGAAATTGCTTGGGTAGTTGTGGTTGATTTTTTCACAGTTTTCCTGTGCCTCAGTCTTTTTATACCCTCAAGATTTATTTAAACAGGGTTTTTTTTTTTGTTTTTTTTTTGTTTGTTTGTTTTGTTTTGTTTTTTTTGTGAATTCCAAGAGGATAGCTAAATACCATCAGGTTTAGGGCTTTTATACCTTAGAGATTATGTGATGATTCAGTATTAAAATTTATAATATTTATACATGGTATACATGTTTGAGATTGCTGAGATTTATTTTGCTCCTGTTTTAAGAAAGATAAGTTTTGTTCTTTTTAGCAACAGATATGGCTCTGATTTTTGGAAGAATGAAGGTATGCTTTCTTAAAATGTCACCTTGAGGTATTTTATTATATATTTTAATGCTATTGTGTCAGTTAAACTGAGTTATTTTAAAGCAAAATAGTTTTTATACATTTTTATCTAGATAAAAAAGTAAAATTTAAAAGTAAATTTGCCCTTTTCTACGTTAGTTGTTGATAATCTATATTTAAGAAGTCCAACATGTTTTTACTAGGAGAGTTTGAGAAGAAAAACAATGTATTGCTATAACACAAACTGTGTGGAAATCCAGTTGGGTGATGCTCTAATAAATATAGCATTTCTTACCAGTTTCTATATTGAATGTGTTACAATGAAATGTGTCTCTCCTCTCTCCTCATGCACTATAAATAATGCTAGGCTACTCACATATCAAACCTGAAAGCATTCCATCATTGCATGTCTTTTTACATATATTCATCTCATTGATCACAGCCAGTTCTCTCTGTTTTCAAGGCAGTCCAAAATTCCATAATGAGTATAGATGGTCATCTCCAAAAATAGGTTATACAGCTTCATGTACAGTAATGCCAAGTATACTCAATACCACCACGAAGGGGATGTTATTTAGATAAAGAAATAAGAGCAGGGGTGCCTGGGTAGCTCAATTGTGAGGGTCTAACTCATGATTTTGGCTCAGGTTGTGATCTCAGGGTTATGAGATCAAGCTCTTCCTCGTTTCCATGGTCAGTGGGGAGTCTGTTTGAGATCTCTCCCTCTCCCTTTACCCCTCCCCCACCTCTCTAAAATAAATAAATAAATAAATCTTAAAAAAAAGAAGAGAGAGGTAAGAATAGAAGTGGTGATCTTCACTGACTCCTGAAAGACTCTAAGAAAAAGATGTGCTTTAGTGTCTAGGGAAGTGAGGATATTATTTCTTCCAGTATATCATAATCACAACTAGTCTGGTTGGTCATTATTTGGTAAGAATTTAAAAAGAGGAGAAACTTACGGAGATTAGATGTTTCCTCTTACAAGAAAAACAACAACAACAAAAAAAAATGACATAAGTTGGTATATATTGATATATTTCTGAATACCATGCTTCATGTAAGATGCATTAAACTATGCATTTGAAAAATCAGCCCTTTGTGTCTTTGTTTATTGTCTTATGTTTTTAAAACTCATTATAGATGCACCTGATTTTGAAAAGTCTGCCTTAATTTAAAACTCTACAACATAGACTATCAAATCTTTTCTTTTTTTATGTTTTACTTGAAGTTGGCAGCTGGTAGCTGTATAAATCTAATATTTCTTATTCCAACATGATTGACCATAACTACAAAAAATTATTCATTATACAATATTTAGTCAGAATTTATGTCTTTTTAATATGTATCTAAATTCAATATTTAATCATTCTATTTATTTAATGATTTTTTTAAAATTTTTTATTTATTTGACAGAGAGAATCACAAGTAGGCAGAGAGACAGGCAGAGAGAAGGTGGGGGAAGCAGGCTCCCTGCTGAGCAGAGAGCCTGATGTGGGGCTCTATCCCAGGACGCTGAGATCATGACCTGAGCTGAATGTAGAGGCTTAACCCACTGAGCCACTCAGGTGCCCCTATTTAATGATATTATTAACAATGTTACCATTGTATGTTACAGACTTCTTTTCCCGGGCTGCTTTCAGGATTTTCTCTTTGTCATTGAGACTTGTAAATTTTACTATTAGGTGACGGGGTGTGGGCCTATTCTTATTGATTTTGAGGGGCATTCTCTGAACCTCCTGAATTTTGATGCTCGTTCCCTTTGCCATATTGGGGAAATTCTCCCCAATAATTCTCTCCAGTATACCTTCTGCTCCCCTCTCACTTTCTCTCTAACTTTCTTAGAAGTAGTTGGTATTATATCTTGATTGCAGAGGCATGAAGAAACAAGTGTTCAGTGTTCTATACATGCATTTTTCTAATTTACCAAATTCTGTACAAATTCAATTAGAATAAAGCTTTGTTGAAGTACTTTGTCTGTATATTCATTGATAATCAAACTGTTACTGAGTAGATAGAATTATGAATGCATTTCAGTTAATTTAATCAAATCAGAGTTTTGACAGCCATAAAGAAAACTAAAGATAAGTTTATGTTTATATTTCAATATGACCTTCAGTTGAACCATCTAGAAAGTTTACTCTAGTGAGCATGTTTCATAAAAGGTGAAATGTATAATGTTGCTAGAGGATCAGATTTAGACACGTCTCATTATAGGTCTGTGAAATTTGCATTCATTTGCATTGCTATAGTTAATAGAGCTTGTTAGAAGGTATAGTGATCACAATTTTCTAAATGACATATGGTCAACAGTTATTTATTGGCAGATCAAAAAGGTTTTTGTGGCAATTTTGAAATCCAGCTGGAGTATAATTGGAATTTTACCAAATATAAAGCTGAGGAATTCCAAATAGGTTGCTTTTAGCATATATATATATATGTATGTATATATATATATATATGTATATATATATATAAAATATCTATATCTATGTTATAGATAAGATATATATCTAATAAATATTAATATAATTTATATTAACTATTCAGCTTGTTGAGTTTACTACTTAATATATTATATATATATGACCTTAGTATATTTACATTAATTTTGATTAAAACCAATGATTAATATATGTTTCATGATAACTATATTCTTATTTACAAATTCAAGTTTTGATAGAGATAGTTGGCTTTGAAGATGAATACATTATTGTCCTTGTCACTTAATATGTATGATTTTCTTGTACATGCCTCTATTAAGAAACATATCGCTTTCCAACTAAGTTATTTTAATACAGAAGAATCTAGTATAAAATACTATTTTCCAATGTGAGTTAGGTTTAAGTAGTTTATGAGGTCTAGGTACTGTGCTTTTTTGATAGAGAAAAAAGCAGTATCTTTAAAAGCAGAAATAATGTATTAACTAGAAACAGATCTAACTTTCAAATCTGTAATGTTTCACAAGTATTTTGTGCTCATTTTGATCTTGTCTATAGCAAATTAGAGATTTCTGAATAAATTTTAGATTTTATTTTTTCATTAGTTCCAGCGTTCTGTTTAGACTAATTTTATGCTCCTTGCATTTCCTTTCCTCCTCTCCCCTTTCTGATTCACAACATAAACATTCTATCATACTTGGAAAGACTACTGTCCATATTTTAAATTTTAAGCATGTAGTTTAATGAAAAAAAAAAAAGCACCCATTGACATTACAGTAAAATCCTTAGGGAATTTTAACAAATTTTTATGTAGCAATTTTTACAAATAAAAATTAACATGAATATTTAACAACTGTGACCAAGCACATAATTGCTGTGTTCACAAAAAGCCATTAACTAAAATTTTGAATATTAATTAAGTTTGAATTAAAGTTTAAAATTTTTAGTTTCCTCACAGCCCTAACCACGATTCTGCTCTTAGAAAACCTGCTTTGTCCTTCCTGTGTTATTGTACTCTATATAGGATGGTATAACACTTTTTGTAATAAAAAAATAACATTTAAATAACAACATTTCCTTGCCTCTTAACCTTTACTGTAAGTAAAAGTTAAGGCAGTTACCACTTTGTTGTTAGTATTACCTGCAACTAACAAAATCGCCTGATATTTTTTCCTTTGCGATGTAGTATGCACCTGAGGATATAATGGAATATGACTATGAGTATGGGGAAGCAGAGTATAAGGAGGCTGAATTTGTAACAGAGACACCCACTGTAACTGAGGAGACAATAGCACAAACCGAGGTAAAAACAAAGTAGTGCCTTTGTGAATGGTGTCCTGCTGTTTGTCATTCCCTGGTTTCTTACGTCTGCTGTTCCTTGAACTCATCATAAGCCTTTCACTCCCCCGATTTCTATGAACCAATAACTGTGATTTTTATTTGACAGTAGCTGTCCTGAAGGAATGATGCTCATTTTGCTTTGCTTGTCCTTCCTTTCGTCCATGCTCTTCATTTCCTTTTTCACTTTATTTATGTTTCCCATTCCATCTTTCACCACATTTTACAGAAAAAGAAATCCAATTTCAAAAAGAAGACAAGGACAGTGGCCACTAACTCAAAGGAAAAGTCCAAAAAGTTTACACCCCCTAAATCTGAAAAATTTGCGTCCAAGAAGAAGAAAAGTTATCAAGCAGCAGCAAAAGCCAAACTAGGGGTAAAGGTAGCAAAGAAAAAACAATCAAGATCTCTCCTAGATAAGCTGGAAGATCTCTGATGATGAGTCATTGTCCTAACCCAACTAGATAAATGCTCATTTGGCTAATCCGATAACCCAGTTAAATCACGATTCCCCTAAATTTGGGATTGCCTTATATTTTTATAATTGCTTTTCTTTTGAATTTATCACTAGGCAAATATTGTTGATGATTTTCAAGAATACAACTATGGAACAGAAGAAAGTTATCAGACAGAAGCTCCTAGGCATGTATCTGGACCAAATGAGGTAAGCTCATTGACACTGTTAAATCACAGTTCAAATTTTTTAAGTGTGTAATATTTCTTAATACACTTCACTCTGGCAGAATCCATAATTCGTGGGAAGTTCCATCTTTTTATCCCTTTCCTGAACAACATTGGTTCACTCTTACTAGAAACAGGTCATTTAAAATCAGTCAATTCAGGTTTTGCATGACTCTTTGCTTCATGCAAGCACAAATTAATTAAACTGAATTGGCTGCTATCATTTTCTTGATTGCTCCTGGGATTGAGTAAGCTTCTCAACATGCTGTGATGAAAGGTATTCACAACATGATTCTTCTGTGAGAAGACTCCTCTAAAGTGAAAATTGTATCATGAAATGATACAATTAGAATTTAGTTCATCTGACCAAAAATCATGCATTTTCATGACAGCAGACTTCTTGACAAAATGTAGACTTCGTGGATTTTAGTAGCTTTTTACATTTCCAAACCTGTTAGGAGTGTGATGCTTACAATTAAATTAATATACCTTACTCTTTTTCATTCTTTCCTATGAAAATGTTTAAGCACATACAGGTATAAATCAATGTTCCTGAATTTCAAACTAGACATACAACCTTATTGTGAAAAGATGACAAGTGTCCCAGTGAGGCAAATAAACCCAGTGGTGTGTTACATGCAAACACATACTTTAGAATAATAACATTTCAGGGTAAGAACAGATTTTAGGTTTCATCTGGTCCAAAATGATCGTTTTCCAGAAATGGATATCTTGAGTTAAGATGTCTATTTATCTAACCAAATTCATCTAGCTTTTTTAGATCAGAGCTATGAACATAGTAAATTTAGATTTTGAATAATATTCATCCCTTATAGATAGTATGCCCTCCTTGTCTGAGAATACAAAAGCATTATGGTTATTGGACATTTTATTTTAGTTAATAATTGCTAAATTAATCATTTAGCCACATTTTATTCTCATGATTTTGCATACTACTACTTATTTATTCCATACTGTTCTGTCATCTAGATTCACTGTTATGGAAATCAAGTTACTTAAAATGAAATTCAAAAAGGAGCAAGATAAATTATTTAATTTGAATCTCATCAAAATCATAATATAGCTAAAATTACATGAGAACTATGATGCAGATTTATGCCATTGATAAATAATTAATTATGTGAAAAAGAAAATTATACTAGGTTTATTTTTTTATCTCTGAGGAATATTTATTGATATAAAATTTACTTGTAAGTGTATATTTATTCTCTGCTCTTTATGAGATCATACAGTGACAGTCTGTTTCATTGTCTTGAATTTTGAAGGCTATAATTTATATTTTACTTGCTTTAAAGAATCCTTTGGTGATATAATACTTCCCTATACTAGATACTCTGTAAAAATTACAATGATAAGTCTCACTATTGGCATTAATATTTTATCTTTGTGATTGAGAGTCAAATTTACATGTTTTTTCTGGTAGCAGTTATATTTCATAATGATGATCTGTGAGCTCTGAAAATTAAGCAAAGCTTTAATTTAGTGCATATTTCATTATCCAAGTCTCAAACTATAAAGTAAATATAAAATTGACTAACAAGCAAATACACATGCTGAATCCATGTGACTATTTGCAGTTTATTGGGGAAAGTACTTTGAAAGCAATATTTCCTTGTACAAACCAATGTACAAAAATATTTCTTTCAGTGATACTGAAAGGCTATCTTTCTTGGCCTTCAGCCTTGCTTGGGTAACATTTAAATTGCTTCCCGTCACATTCCATCAAACTGTAATTGCAAATGCTTTCCTTGCTTTACTAATAGTAAACTTCATGTTCTTCAACTCCTTGCAACTTAAATTAATAGCCAAATCCAGTTGAAGAAGTATTTACTGAAGAATATCTAACTGGAGAGGATTATGATTCCCAGAGGAAAAATTCCGAGGATACACTATATGAAAACAAAGAAATAGACGGCAGGGACTCTGACCTGCTGGTAGATGGAGATTTAGGCGAATATGATTTTTATGAATATAAAGAATATGAAGATAAACCAACAAGTCCCACTAATGAAGACTTTGGTCCAGGTGTTCCAGCAGAAACAGATATCACAGAAACAAGCGTAAGTCAGTGTTATGCCCTGCGTCATTGTATGTCTTATTTTTGGAGTATCTTCACATTTATCTTGATGTTTTTTCAAGGATAAAGTACAAGTTGTGTTCTTATGTAAATTGTGAATATCCTCCCAGGACATCTTGATAGATTCTTCCTCATGGAAATCTTCAGCCATTGTAGCTCTGCCTATACTACCAGAGTCTTCATTTGAAAGTATAGTCTTGGATAGAATCGTATCCAAATTGTTTTGTCATCGATGAGATTAAGTTATTATTCTGGATTTTTTTCAAAAAAGGTTTTATTTATTCATTTACCAGAGAGGGAGAACACAAGCAGGGAGAGCAGCTAGCAACGTGGGAGGAAGAACAGGCTATCTGCTGAGCCAAGGACCCAGATGTGGGACTGGATCCCAACACCTTGGGATCATGACCTGGGCTGAAGGCAGCCGCTTAACGAACTGAGCCACCCAGGAGTCCCAGATTATTTTATTTTTTAAGTTTGAAAGAAGAATTTTCTGGTGGTGCTCAGTACAGAACCATATATTATTTTTTTGACCCCCATCACCCATTTCTCCCACCGCTCACCCCTCACCTATATTTCGTTAAATTTAATTTGATGACACTTTTTGCATAATGCCTTGGAATAGTAAGTGAAGTCTACATATGTCTTTATCTTTCTGTAATAGTTCTTTAACAAACAATTGTTTCATCTCATTCAAGAATTGCGTTAATGCTCATTATGCTTTCCTTTTCATGTTTTCAGTATCTAAACATTCAATAGGTTTTTGTTTAAAAAAACCCACATTTTAATAGGTTGTTTTTAAATGCACTTAGATAATTAATTTTTTTTTAAAAAGTACTTAAATGGCCTTAATGACTTAAAGACAGGTTGCTTGAATTTTTCACTCAACAGATAAATGGCCATGGTGGATATGGAGAAAAGGGGCAGAAAGGAGAACCAGCAGTAGTTGAACCTGTAAGTATTGGTGCGAATACATTGTAAAGGTTGGTACAATTAATGTAGATTTTGAGCCATCATCACCCTACGGTATTATATATGTTTGTATATTTCCATTAAAAATTCTAATGTCCAAGTGCTTAAAATATGCCATGAATAAGTGAGTCAGTGAGGCCATTTCTGGCAAGTGAAATTTTAATTAACTAAAAAAACATAGAGACATGAATTTTGGAATTTGAAAGTCGCTGAAATTTGTCTAGTCCAATTCTCTTGTTTTAAGACAAAGGAACCTGAGATCTGCTGAGATTCACATGTTCGTGGTTGAGACATAACCAGATGTTAGCTTTTCTAACTTTCTGCAATTTCTCTAACTTAACATTATTAGAAATATATTATTTGATCTAGATATTTTCTGGTTTCATATCCAAATAATATCATGTTAATATAATCATATTTCACATCCAGATAATATATTGTCATGATATGAAAATATTACTTTTAAAATTCACTTCCTTTTCTCCCTACTAACAAATGGTCTAATTCACTCCAAAAGTGATTTTTAAAATTTATGTTAATATTATTACTACTCAAGATATTGGTAAAAAGCAAATTGTTACCAGAAAGCAATTTTACTATTGTTCTCCCTAATCACCAACTTGGGGAAACTGTTGCACTAGAACTAAAGGTAATATGCTTAATTGTTTGCCTCAAGATCATGAAAATCATTTCAAAAGTTGCAAGGACCAGGGAGAGTCAAAGGTCAAAATGATATGTCTATAAGGACATTGCTGTCTATTAACTGTATTACTCCAAAACCCGATAAATCGTGCCTGAAAAAAATTTTTTTTCAGAATAAATATGCCCTGATTTTGAAAATTTACAACCAGCCTTCTAAATGATTAAACAATTTAAACAACTTCCGGCAGTAGAATCATAAGCTTTGTGGAATGAGTTTCTTTTCCTGAAACAGTACTTTATCCTCTTGTCTATTGAAGAGCTTATCTCATATTTATCCCCAATTGTTTTGCTTGGACTTTTTTCTCCTTTCCCTGAATTAAAGTGCATAGGTGCCACTTAACTTCCACTCTTTCATTCACGCGGTAGATATTATAAAATTCTAGCTTTCACCAGGCATTATTCCGAGTGCTAGGGAAAACTTGGTCAAATTCATAGCTTTGTCCTTCTTGGCAGCATATTGCATATTCTCCTTTTAATATTACTTTCCTGAATATTTATTTCTTTTCTAATTAGTTCACCAATTCTCTGAGGACAGGGACTATATTTTCTTACCATTTTAAACTCTCTCCCTTCTGCATGCAAAACTATTTGTAATGGGTTTTACATGGTAGAAACAGAGGATTTTTGAAATGCAATGATGGGGTGCTTTGTTAGAACTTCTTAGGTGAGAGGTCAGGGGTTCCATTTCACTAGTGGTGGGTGAGTCTCTGTCTTTTTTTTTTATTGTAGGGGATGCTTATTGAAGGACCCCCAGGACCAGCAGGACCTGCGGTATGTAACTGTGTCAAGATTATTTTTGTATTTACTTTTTAAAAATAATCAGATATTTAGGGGCCCCTGGGTGGCCCAGTGGGTTAAGCCTCTGCCTTCGGCTCAGGTCATGATCTCAGGGTCCTGGGATGGAGCCCTGCATCAGGCTCTCTGCTTGGCGGAGAGCCTGCTTCCCCTTCTCTCTCTGCCTGCCTTTCTGCCTACTTGTGATCTCTCTGTCAAATAAATAAATAGAATATTTTTTTTTAAATAAAATATTTATAATTTCTATTACATTATTGAATTTATGTATTTTATATTAATTTGAGTATTGAATGATAGAGGCAAACAGCTTTTCTGAGGGCCTGGTAGCCTTGAATTGTTGATTTGGCTTTCCAAAAGTTACTCTTTTGAGAGCCTTGGAATTAAATTTTAATTTTCTTTCCTTCCATCCCTCCTTCCTTCCTTCCTTTGCTTAAATATCTCTGTATCCTTTAACCTCATTTTTGTTAGGGTCCATGATCAAAGGAAGGAGACTGAAACAAAGCGAAAGTCAAGCAAAGCTTTATTTTGCACCAAACATTGAAAATCAAACAGACCAGTCAGGCGGTCTCTTACAAAGAGGCGATGACAACCATGACACCGACCCCGACTACTTCCCTTACCCCGACGACAACCCTCTCTCTATCTGACAACAACACTCCGGGTAGCGCCGCTCCCTGGTGGCACTGCTCCCCGGCGGCGAGGCTCCTGATACTCCCAATGACCCTGACACTCCCACTCCCAACGACCTGGACGCTATCACTACTACTTCCCTGCCTCACAGACTAACCTTTATAGAGATGGTTGAGCCTGGCCCATACACAGGTGGCCAATGAAATTGCAATATACAGGGAAAACTGCATAGTCATGCTAGGTTGGCAGTATGGTGACCAATTGAATTTCAATTTACCATAGTAAATATATGCGTGCCCCACTAATTGGATGTCTCCATCTGGCTGGCCCGCTCCCATATCAGGGGCCTGCAAGCAAGTTCCTCCGGGTCAACCCAAGCCCACAATGAAATGGCTCCCTCAGGCCAACTAGGCCCTTATAACTTTCAAGTTTCATCTGAAAGTTATGATAGTGTTAAAAAGTCATCTTTCTTTTTATTAAAGAAGTATAGGTATACCGCAATTGGAGTTGAGAATTCTAAGTAGACAGTAGCTGCTTTATCTGTGATTCTGAATGGAGTGATTGTCAGTTTCCATTGTCACTTCCTAGTGAGGTTGATGTCACTCAGTGTGTCTTTATTCTCAGGTAGTTGTACAGATCTGACTTTGTGAGAAATCACTGTCTTTTGTGGAATTAATTAAGTTCTTGTCATCTGAAATAGATATGTTATGCTGATGCCTTTAAATTCCTTTTATCCATAAAGGAAAATGTAAAAATGGCTCCAAGCTAAATGATTTCTATATTTCAACTTTGCTATCACATTTCTGAGGTCTAATTGTCCGAGTATAACATTGCTTCAATAAGAATTGGAAACCAACTTCTACTTCAGGGACTTTATATTGGCATAGTTTCCTTTCCTGTTTTTCCTTGGAATGTCTGCTTCAAACCTGAGAGCAGCTTCATAGAGGAGTCGCTGAGTTAGTGACAGAGTGGTTTCCTATATGTTGTCTTTTCATAGGAAGGTAAATAGGGCAATAGTTTGGGTGACAAGTGTATATTTATGGAAATATAAAATGAGCTCTTGATTTTGGTAGAATGAATTTGCCTGAATGATAGATAATAAGAACTGACTCAGATCATGGTTTATTTCTTTGTAGGGTCTTATGGGTCCCCCTGGTCTACAGGGCCCCACTGGACCTCCTGGTGACCCTGGAGAGAGGGTGAGTGAAGAGATTCTTTATTTAAAAAAAATAGATTAAAATAATTATAAAATATTCTACAAGCTTAACATGTTATCCTTCTCACTGAAAGACAGAGAAACCATTGAGTTCATTGTCTAATATTTTGGTTAACTTTCCTAACTATAATTTTAGAAGTGAGGATGAAGACTGTGCATTTACCTATATTATAATTAGTAAGAAAACTTTCATTTTCAACAAATTTCCACATTGAGATGAACCTGCTACATTAGATTCAGTTCTTTAGTCTCAGTTGAGACAGGTTTTCCATGAACTCTGATGAATAATATTTAGTTGGATTCTGATAGACTGAGTTAATAAGCCTGAATTCTGATTTGAAAAGCATGTCCTAGATCGCATGTTAAAATAGACCACTTGTCTTAAGTCAGTCCAAACTCTTTAAAAAATCTCTCCCTGTTTTTCCTCCATCCTTGAGTAGCCAATAACTTTGTGCATTATTAAAATCCTGTAAAACTAGTGCAATGAAAAACAACCCTTCCAGGGCACCTGGGTGGCTCAGTCAGTTGAGCCTCCAACTCTTGATCTCAGCTCAGGTCTTCATCTCAAGCCCCACATTGGGCTCCATGCTCAGCGCTTAAAAACGAAAACAAACAAACCCTTTCTAGGTACATACTGAAAGGAGATGAACCAAGGAGGGGAAAACAAATGCAGATTAGTTAATGTGGACTAATTTTATTAAATGCTATTCTATTTCTAATAAATTTGGCTCTTTAATTTATTTATTAATTTTGATGATTTACTTTCCTAGGGTCCCCCAGGGCGTCCTGGCTTACCAGGGGCTGATGGTCTGCCTGGTCCTCCTGGTACCATGTTAATGTTACCGGTATGGGTTTTCTTACTGCTATAAAGATAATTTAATAATTCATCATCTTATTGTTGAAAAATATTGCTGAACTATATTACAGATCAGTTAACTAAAAACCATTGTATGAGGTAGAAATACTTGAAGTCAAGCAGACTTTAGAAATGACAGGAAATTTTACTAGAGCAAAAATTTGGTAAATATCAATCTCTGCATTAGAACTAAGGTTTTGTTATTTGATTAGACTTTGACAGCGAAGCTTAGAGGTTGTTCTTAATATTTCCAACCATGTGCTTTATCCTGAGTCATAGGATTAACATGCATTTCATGTATTACTTAACATAAAATTAATATGCTATTTATCACCACAGAGATAACAGTTGATGCTTTTTAAAGAAGATATATTTATATTGTCATTATTCATTGCTCAAAAATTGTTTTACCGTAAGATTGCTTTTTAAAGTTGCCCTTGTTCTCTGGGAGAAAAAACAAAACAAAACAAACAAACAAACAAAACCCAATTTAATTTGTTTAAATGCAATAAAATTTCAAGTAATAATCAGAGTAAGAAATTGATTCCTGCTGCATTTCGAATTAAAATTTAAAAGGTAGCTTTAGGATTTTAGAATTTTATGGAAGGATACTGGGAGGGTGAGTTTCCTATTATAATCACTTAACAAAAAAATAACAAAACGAATTTATCTCCAGGACGATTTCAACTGTATTTATAGAGATTCCAAAAGTTTTGCTCAACAAAATAGCAATTGATCTATAACCGCCATTGAACTGAGTACATTTGGAATTTTTAAAAATGATTAAATAGAGGGAGGTAGCATTTGTACAGGTAAAAAATATAGGATGACTTATTTCAGATTTTTCAGAGATTATGGAATTTAAAATTGGAAATCTCTAGTCTCTTCTACAAATGATAAACATGATCCTGAGAACTTCCAATATGGGCAGAAGAATTTTAAAAAAGAAATCTAAGTATCTTGATTCATATAAGTGACCTAGTACTTTTGTAAAATTCAACCATTTTCAGTAAATAGTTTTTAATTAGTAATTAAGGCACTATTTGACAAAGGCTAATTTTGAGCTTCTTTACGTTCCCTTTCCTTAGTTTCGTTACGGTGGTGATAGCTCCAAAGGACCAACCATCTCTGCTCAGGAAGCTCAGGCCCAGGCAATTCTTCAGCAGGCCCGGGTAAGAAAGAATGAGATGTATTCCCATAAACTGATTTTGTGTGTGTGTGTGTGTGTCTGCCTGCATCTGGAAGATGCTACTATTATAAATAAAATACTTCTGGATAGTACACTGAATTTGGACAGAGAAAATGCTGAGGTTATAACCCATTTTTTCCAGTAAGAATATTTTCTTTAATTGAATATTAAAGTTAAATGACTGACCTTTGCAGTATTGCCATTTATAATCCTGGCAATAACACACAAACCATAACACATATTTTCTAATATTTTTTTTAAGAGTACTGACTGATTTACATATAATACTCTCTATTGTTCACATACAGCTTCTGTTAAGACAGAAGTTGATGATTTATAAAAGTAAAAGAATAAGGTTTGAAATATTTTTTTTCCTGCTAATCTAATAAATTATTCAGGATAGCTCAAATAATCCATCAAATTAAGTTTTTGTAAGCATTCTCATATAAGAAAGAAACCTTCAAATATATATTTAAGTTCTAATCATAATCTATAATGTTTTTACAAAATCCATTGCTTATAATCATTCATTAGCTGAAAGTTTCCACTATCTCTATCTTATAAGACCTATAATTATATTTATTTTTTAAACTCACCTCAATTAAAAAGTCTAAAGAATGGACTAGGGAAGAGTTGAAAGTCATTTAATACTTTTTTTCCTAGTATAGGATTTTTCTTTAAGGAAAAAGGAAATAGAGGGCTTGCATTTGGTATGGATATGGACCCACTTTCTAGGTGATATAAATCATTTCTGTGATAACTTTGGATAAATTTATGAGTATATAAAATTTAACATTTATATGTCTATCATACACTTATGAGTGTATAAAATATCTGAAAACATAACTAAAGAGTATAATTTACTCTATTTATTTACATATTTGTTAAATCTGTCAATCTGAAAAAATGCCATTATTTGGTATATTATTATGCCATCATGTATAAAGACAGACATTTAAGAATTTGTTTACTAGTCCTTGGCTTAACACGTACCTAAAAGGATTTAAAATAATTTGCTAATGATTCCTATAATTCATCTTATAAATTATATTACTTTCCGCAAATTTAAGGTAATTATTTGAGCTTAAATGTTTTATGAGGCCATTGAATTCCTCATTTTATTAGACCTTTTAACCTATTTGGAAATAGGTAGCAAGCATTATAATTCCAATTTTTCAGATATTTAATCTCAAGGATTAAGAAGTGTATTGTCAAAAATCTCATGGTGAGTCAGTAGTGGAACTTTGAAGATACTACTGTTTTCATCTCATGCACT
The DNA here is from genome assembly GCF_022355385.1 of Mustela nigripes. NCBI lineage: Eukaryota > Metazoa > Chordata > Mammalia > Carnivora > Mustelidae > Mustela > Mustela nigripes. The sequence continues at coordinate 87,980,809 of NC_081570.1, read as the reverse complement.
TTTCTAATATGATTTTACATATTATTTCTGTTACAGTATTATTTTTTTATATCTGTTTTGATAATCTAAATATTCATCTTTGGAATCACTAATATTAAAAAATAGCTCACCATACTAATTTAACATCTATCAAATATTTACCCTGTGTACTCCACTTGTTCCAGCTTTTCAAGTTTGCTAATTTCACATTTCTAATACTCAGTATCAATAGTGCATGTAATCAATCTATCATGCCTATTATTATACAAAGTGAATGTATCTTTCTTGTAATGTTAAATTTGGGATTTGGTAAAAAGAAGTGTATTAGCATATTTTCTGATCAATTTTGCTCGCTATCTGGCTTTAACTGTTATAGTATTTCCTAAAATATTACTAGAAACTTTTTACTTAAAGCACCTCAAATTGTTCACCTCTAAAAGGATTTTCAATGATAAGTGTGCCAGCATGTTTAAGAGAAGTCTATATGTTATTCTGAAGTTGGCTTCAGAGTAGAAAAATTATAAAATATTAGTTATACTAAAATCTATTTTAACTTCTATTGTTGAATATATGTCATTATAATATCATCATAATAATATATGGTACAAGATTGTATACAAGATACAACAGTGTAAAGAAAATTGATACTTGTTTAGGTCATTTGTCATTCTAGAAACTTGCAGTTCTTCAGTAATCAGGCACTCTTTCTAGCATGTAGCTATTATACCTGTGTTGATCCTCTGTTACTTAGAGGTAGCTTGTGCAAATGAATATTATGGTTTAATATGCTTATCCAGGAGAGCATCCCTGAGTTTGATCTTCTTTATTTTCTAGATTGCTCTGCGAGGCCCACCTGGCCCGATGGGTCTAACTGGAAGACCGGGTCCTGTGGTATGTTACTCAATAAATCCACATATTAGTAATTCCTTGTGCAGCTTTGGCCAAGCATTGTTCATATTTATAGCTGATAAAAAAAGGATACATACACCTACTTATGCTTGATTTTGTTTCCATTTTAAAAGTCTATTTCAATCCAGTCCTCAGTAAGTTTTGATAAAAAGATTTCAATGAAGAATTTTCAAATCAAATAAATACAATGGAAAATATAATTGAGTCATATATCTATTAATTTTTCAAATCATAAATGTAATTTATTTGCATAATATTCCGAGTTATTAAAATTTAATTGGACATTAAATTATTATGTTAAATAGAATTTTCATTTAAAAAAAAGTATTTGAGGTCAGTTAAATTATTCCATAATCTGGGAAGCAAGTAGGATACTTGGCTTAAACTTGAGTTTGCCTTCAGTATTCCTTAAAGTGCTTCAGATACTAGAAAAATTAATTTGTCTTTTGGAAACTGTTGGAAAATGAGTGTTTTATTTTTCCATGTAACCTTGCTAATAAGGTAATATTTTCCAAGTGGTTTTTAAAAAATATGTTCAAATATTTTGAAACTTTTACCAAATGTTAAGCAATGTAGCAATTCACAAAGAAACACAAAGCTTCTTTTCAAGTCATATTTGTTCTTAAGAAAAAAGAAAATCATAGGAGTCCAACCTCAGCTCTGATTGATTTTAGAATTAATTGAATAAATAATTTCTATTTTAAAGTATTTCTTTTTCTGTAAAAACAAGCCATTCCTCCTGTTCTTTCATATGATTTTATATATTTTCAATGTATTTCATAGAAATAGTGGTGTTTATAGAAAGCATTACTGTGAACATTAAAATCTTACATTTTAGTTACTTAGTAGACACAGCAAAATAATTTATTCAAGTTCGAATCAAGCTAATGTCTCCTATTTAATCTGTTTTACTGATCTTATTAATTAGGATGTTCAGTAGTTTTCTTCATGTATTTTATTCAAAGATTTGTTATGTAGTTTACATAAATTTTTGGTTCTCTTAGTTCAGTCTTTAAAATTTGTACAGGTTATATATTTTGAAGGTTATACAGTCAGGTATATATACTCAATGATATGGGCTCATGTAGAACATATGTTCTGGCAAAATAATAAGAAACATGAAGAGTCCATGTTCCTTACAAATGAAGAAAGTTAATATTTAACAGTTTGTTAGTGATAACTCAAATTCACATGACTGAGGAAAGCCAGAAATATGCTAAAACTTTATAAATCTTGGGACAGAAGAATTATCTGTATATTTTATTAAAAATAACAGTTCCTGGGACCCCAAACTTGTGATTCTGTCATTCAGGATTGGTGTGGCAAAATATATTTTTAATGAGTGCACCAGGCTGATTCTAAGCATGTTTGGGAAATACTGCCATATATTACCTAATTTATAAATATCACTACAGGGTTTCTAAAACTGCATTTTCCAAAGGAATTTTCCTTCATATCATCCTGACAAGCATAAACCTTAATGGGTTTGTAGAGGGTCAGGGTAGTGAATAGCAGAAGCAATGTAAGCATGATCAAGTAGCAGTTGCTGTTTTCACCAAACAGTTACTGAGGGTCAGTCATGCACAACGTGTTGGGAAGGAGAAAAAATTGGCAACCACATACACATTCTCAGTGTCATACACTGGACACAAGATTGATTGATTTTACTACTTAAGTCTTTGTTATGAGAATCTTTATCTTCCTTAAGTATTAAAAATAGGTGTTGAGATAAAAACATCATTTTGTTTCTTTTCAGCATTTTCTCTTCTATTATCCTTTGCTCCAAAATTTCAAATTATGATAGACTTTCAGATATCTGTTGATCCTAGAGTCTAAAACTATTTTCTATAAAAGAAAAAAGTCTACATTAATATATTGAGATACAAACCTAAACATTCTTCCAATGAAAAATTCATTCAGTTGTTTTCTCTGATTGCTTTCCTAGACAAATAGAGGCTTACAGTATAAAACATAGAGGAAACATAAAAAATACTGTGGTTATTTTTTCTATTCTGTTACTGTCAGTTATTGCATGATAATTTTTAGAGTAAGTATTTGGACAAAATAATTATAATTTGTTGAATAGGTAGTGCTTATATACAGAGAATATAATGCAGTAAATTAATTAAAAAATTGACTGTCTTATAAAGGTGTTCAATTCAGTGATTAATAATTTAATTTAATATAGAACCCCAGGTTTTCTCTTGAAAAAATTTATTTATAGAATTCTTAATTAGAAGAGTTGAGGCTATTATTGTTTAATTTTCCAGGTTAGAATATTCAGGTTACTTGACTTCCCATATTTCCTAGGAGTCAGATTAATAGTTATTTTCCTTTAGAGCTCTAGATAGCTAACATTTCCAGACTTAGCGCAATTTTGATCTTTTTGTATAATGACTCAGTACACCATTATTTGAATATATATTGATTTAAATATATCAGAAACTTCTTAAACACCCAACATATACTTCTTCCATATGAAGTAACTGTTATCACCATGTTCAGTGTTAATATCCTGAAGCTTTTTAAGGGAATGAACAGCCTGGTATTTATTTTTAAAACAACACTTTTATAAAGTGATTTTATATTTTTCTGGTTAATGTGCCAGGTTTTTATTGCACTTTTTGAGTTATGTAAACATTTGTGAGAGGCTTTTGTCATAAAGACTTTTTCTTGTAGGAAATAAAAAAACCACTTTGGGAAAAATTCTTTGACATTATTTCAGGACAATTATAATGATGGTTGTAGTGTCTGTTCTTGACATTTTATTGCTATAGAATTCAGTGTCTGGGAAATTTCTGAGTGTAAACGCAATGACATTTTGCCAAGTCCTTGCTGTATAAATGGATTCAGTGTATACCTGATTCAGTAAGAGAACTATATCACAGTATAATAAATAGTGCCTTGTGTATTATCGTAAGTACTGTGATGGCATGTACATTAAAGAAAATTTCAATGTGATTTGGTGAAATTGGTAGTTATGTGTAAAATAGAGACTTAAAGATAGTTTACACACTGGAATGCAATAAATCTGAGAAGAGATACATTTCAAAGGGCTTGAAAATTTTATTGTATTAATTAATAAAATTATACCAATTTGATGAAACCTGTTTTGAATGGTGTTTGACTCTATTACATGAGAATGGTGGATAGCAGTAGTTAGGGAATTATTAGTCAATTAAATGATTTTATTCTTTCTTTTTCTCTATAGGGGGGGCCTGGTTCATCTGGTGCCAAAGGTGAGAGTGGTGATCCAGGTCCTCAGGTAAAAAAAAAAGAAAAAAAAATAGTCTATTTCACTTATTTTATTTTTGACTTAATTTTATCCTGTAGGGTAATTGAAGTATCTGTCATCTGTTTTATGAGTAAAGAAATTACTTAAATTACTTTTAAGTTCATATCACCTCCTTTAATTGAAAAATCCCTAGGGGCCAGTTGACTGCCAATAACTTGATTAATTTAAACAATATTAAAAGAAGGTAATAAGCTAGGATGGAAAAGGCTTGATAGTAATAGGCCTTCAGAATATTAAATTGGCTTGAGATTGTACAGAGCAGAGCACAACTACTATAGCTGTACTTTATAGTGGCCTTGCCTCAAACCCATGATATTTTCTTTTTTTAAAAAAACATATTTATGTGCTTTAATCTATCACAATTACTATTTGATGCTGAAAGTGTCCCTTACTTTGTTGTTGTTGTTTTTTTAAGATTAATTAATTAATTAATTTGACACAGAGAGAGAGAGAGATCACAAGTAGGCAGAGAGGCAGGAAGAGAGAGAGGGGGAGAAAGGCCAATGCAGGCTCAATCTCAGGAACCTGAGACCATGACCGGAGCCAAAGGCAGAGGCTTAACCCACTGAGCCACCCAGACGCCTATAAAAATATATTTATTTTTAAATGAAGGTTAATTTCATTAAAAACTAAGATTTGTGTTATTAGGATCACCCCTTGCCTTCCAGCTAGGAGAAAGGATAAAGTCATCTCAGAAGAATAATTTTCTAAAAGACTATATTCTTTTAAACTCTAATTATTAGACAACTTTAATTTCACATTTCTGTAATCAGCATTGTACAGTGATGATAAAAATTATTCACAATTTTAAATATGTGTTGCATTTGCTACCACATTCATTGTAGGCATACTGTTTAACTTTAAAAAGGATATAGTTAATTAAATATAAAGGCCTATATGTGTATAACAGAGCTACATTTGATCTATTATTAGCTGTGTAATTTTATTTTTAAAAAATGTATATCAAGCTCCACCTAATAATATCAATATTATCAATATCAATAATATCAATAATATCAAGCCCCACCTAAGATTGTTTGTTGACATAACATTATATCGTATTGCTAAAAGAAAGAAACATACTGAGAATCTTTAACCTTTAATCTGACATGGCATGGTACCAGGCAATAATTTGCATCTGGGATCACCAAATCATCTTCCAGCATTTTGTAGATGATGGAAAGAAATATGTACCAGGCCTATGCTAAGTTGTAGGAGTACAATAGAGAAAAGACCGATTTAGTCTAAAACCACAGAATTAATAATTTAATAGGAGATTCAAATATGAAAAAAGGCAATTATATTCCGTGTGATAATTGAATAAAAGAATGTGGAAGAGGATCTCCAAAAAATAAAGGTAAAGGTGAAGAAACAAGGGTTTGGAAAGAAAAGAGGAATGAGATAGATGTTTAAGAGTGTTTTCAGTTAAGGGAAATGTAAAACCCTAAGATTTTGAGAATAAAGTGAGTAAGGATTTTTTTTAAAAGGTTAAAATATCACTTTGTATTTCTTTTGTTTAATTTTAATCAATTGTAATTGATTACAATTATAATTAATCAATTTTAATTAATTGTAAACTTAATAAAATAATATGACTTTTTTTGCAAGAAGATTATTAGAAAAATTGATTCTCTTCTGTTTTATCTGAGCTTTTACATAAGAAATAATTTTCTTAAGTTAAAACAATTGACGTAAAGCTAAGAAGTTATAAATTTCTAAAACCATCTCTCTCGGTGTGATTCAGTTTATTGATCAAGAATTCCATAAAATGAATAAATTGCGGTGTTTTGATATAGGGCCCCCGTGGTGTTCAAGGTCCGCCTGGTCCAACGGGAAAACCTGGAAAAAGGGTAGGACTGGTTTTCATTGTGTATTTTGAGGGCATCTGAAATTATCAGTTATCTTCTTTCCTTTTACTCTGTGCCAGGAGGAATCCTTTTTGCTTAGTCATGTGCTTGCCATTTTCAGGGTCGTCCAGGTGCTGATGGAGGAAGAGGAATGCCTGGAGAACCTGGGGCAAAGGTCAGGAGCTCATACATTTGTGTATTCAGATCTTGTATGTCAGTTCATACATGTATGTCAGTTCACATTTTTCTTCTCCAGAAGTTAGGAATAAAGATAAGACAAACCTTATGTAAACTGCAGAATATTAAAAGAAAAGAGAACGCTAAGGAAGTCTAGCGAGATATTTAGTGTATACCTACCCCATGTCAAGAGAAATATTCAATTTTGTTTCTTAAAAAATCCAAAATTTCTTAAGCTATCTCTAATTGTGCTTATTTATTATGAATCTTTAGAAATAAAATAAAATAAAATATAAAATATAAAAATTTTATATTTTAAAATAGAGTTTCTTGATATGAACAAATATTTCACATTTACATTACAGGATAGAATTAGGGTGGGAATGTGATGGATGATGATAATGATGACGATTATGATTTTACAGGGGGATCGGGGATTTGATGGACTTCCAGGTCTGCCAGGTGACAAAGGTCACAGGGTAAGATAAACCATTCTGTTACTCTGTATACAGGGATAATACGGCAATTTTATGAATTTTTTTACAATCTACAGACTCGAAGAAATCAAAAACAGAAAATTAAATATTTGTGCATCAGTAATTTAGTACATTATTATATCCACTACATACTTGAAGAAAGGCAATATCAATATAAGTTCTTCAATTATTTTTAAACATTAACCATGCAAATATAAATTCAGGTAGAATCTTTATGTACATGTATGTGGAAAATATTGTATTTATAGAAAGACAGTGTGGAGATTTAATTTTGCCTCTAATTTTTTGCTACTCTCCCTAATTTCCCTCTTATCTTTCATTTGCGGAAATATTCTTAATAGAATCTACTTCAGGCAGTCTATCATTAATATAACAATATACTGGGCACTGTATTTTATTATCCTAAGTTACATGGTACCCATAGATAGACACCACAAGCTAGTTCGAGTGATAATACAGGCTTGCAGTCCGGCACAAGAGCTTATAATTTGCAAAAGGTAAACAATCCACCATGCTGAACAGGAATTCAGTGGATATTTTTAGTGGGAAATTAAGCAAAGAGGCAGTCTCTCAGACAAAGAAAAACCTTGAACCTTCACATTTTTCTTCTCCAGAAGTTAGGAATAAAGATAAGACAAACCTTATGTAAACTGCAGAATATTAAAAGAAAAGAGAACGCTAAGGAAGTCTAGCGAGATATTTAGTGTATACCTACCCCATGTCAAGAGAAATATTCAATTTTGTTTCTTAAAAAATCCAAAATTTCTTAAGCTATCTCTAATTGTGCTTATTTATTATGAATCTTTAGAA
>NC_081570.1:87949716-87973285 GCF_022355385.1 Mustela nigripes | reverse complement strand
GCATAAAAAATTTAAATTAAATTAAAATCACCGAAGTGTATCTCAGTTTAAAACAATCTTCAGCAAAATAATTTTCTACATGATATAGTTTGTAACAATTATGTGAAAATCATTTTAGGTATTTTTTTTTCCAAACCTTTTTGTTTTAAAAATTGAAGGAACTTTTTTTTTTTTTTTCTAGCACAGTCATATATAAAGTCAGTTAATGTAAAATTATGATTAATCTCTGCAGTGTTCTGAGAAGGACAAAGGAAGTATACATTTTCCTGCCAAGTTGTCTGTACATTCAGCAGGATAGCTGTAGGATAGACTTTTAAACATTCTGCTTTATTTCATTTTCTGATCATATTTATATTTATTTAATAGGGTGAACGGGGTCCCCAAGGTCCTCCTGGTCCTCCTGGAGAAGATGGAATGAGGGTATATTAAACTTAATTTCTTTTAGTAAATATTTGAAATGAAAATGTAAGAGAACAAAGAGTCGATACATTGTCTAATTGTTTTACCCTCCCATTTATTTTGTCAATGACAGGGAGAAGATGGAGAAATAGGACCAAGGGGTCTTCCAGGTGAAGCTGTAAGCAACTTCCTTTCTTTTTAAAATAATACTCTGTTTTGGAAGAATAGTGACTGGTGTACAAAGTCAATAATAAACTCAGGTGGCAATACAGTCTTATGTAAGCTAACTAACCAGGTAATTGTTATGGGAAAACAATTTCAAAGAAGGTGCTTAGAGCTTTGTTATAGAAAAACTCTTAGTCAATTGAAAGAAATGTGGAATAGAACATCTTTTCAGCCAAAAATCTTACCTAGTTTTTGTTGCTGTTTCTTTGTTTTATCTTATTTTTTAATATCATCAATAACTCCAGAATTTATTTATGTATTTAGGATAAATGGATCTTACAACCAGAAGAAACAAAAACTTAGGTGCCTAATATATATCAGATATAGGGATAAAATGTGCTAGATTATATTGTTTTTCCATTGAATTGTACAAATGAGGAAACTGATTTGGGAAGGTTTACCCAAAGCAAGTTAATCAAAAGACCAGACTAGAGCCAGGCCTCTTAATTTCAGTCCCAGCTTGTCACATTATAGAGCCTGTCAACTTAAAGGCATAATAGCTCAAGGGAATGGGAGAGGCAGTACATTACTATATTCATTTTTCTAAGGAAGGAAAAGAAGGTGGAGCAGATGGTGGAGGGGGAAAAAGAAGAGAAGAAACTGATTATGTTTCAAGAATAATAATTTTAAAAAATCTCTTAAGAAAATGATTTCTATTATCCACATAGGTAGTTTGTTTAAACACCTCTTTGTTTCTTTCCCTTTAAGAATATTATCTCAAGAAGAAATTTACCTAATATAAAACAAGTAAATTAGGATTTTTCAATTTGTATAGTCTATCTGATTGAATAACAAGATTTAATAAGATTCAGTGTTGCCATTTAAATAAAAAAATGACACAAAAGTGACAAAAAATATTAAGCTATTTCCATTTTTAAAATTTTCCAAGTGACTCATATGCAAATTTATAGATTCAAAGATCTACAGTGTATGTGCTAAAACTCCCTGTTACCCATTCTGACTTTTAGATCAGTCAGATATGAGATACCATATCAGTCAGATATGAGAGTCAAATATGAGATATTTGTCTTACATAAAAAAGGTATTTTAAACCCCACAGGCAGTGTGTTAATAGAAGCTGTAGAGATATTTTTACTCTAAACATTACATTAAAATTTCTTTGGATGAAGAAATGTATTTTGAGGGCATTTATTATGAGGACATTTTTTTTTCCTTCTAGGGTCCACGAGGTCTGCTGGGACCAAGGGGAACTCCAGGACCTACCGGGCAGCCTGTATGTATTGTTGGAAATATTAAAACAAATTTTTTTAAAGATTTTTTTTTTAAAGATTTTATTTATTTATTTGACAGAGAGAGAGATCACAAGTAGGCGGAGAGTCAGGCAGAGAGAGAGAGAGAAGCAGGCTCCCGCTGAGCAAAGAGCCTGATGCGGGGCTCGATCCCAGGACACTGAGATCATGACCTGAGCCGAAGGCAGCAGCTTAATCCACTGAGCCACCCAGGCGCTCCTTTTTTTAGAGATCTTATTTATTTAATTATTTGACAGACAAAGATCACAAGGCGGAGGGGCAGGTGGGAGAGGGAGGGGTGGGAAGCAGGCTCCCCACTGAGCAGAGAGCCCAATGCAGAGCTCCATCCCAGGACCCTGAGATCATGACCTGAGCCGAAGGCAGATACTTAACACACTGAGCCACCCAGGCGCCCCCAGATATTCCGGATTTTCTAGGAAAAGCTTGTTTTCAGACATTTTAAAGCTTAAGACCACAAAAGCTTTCAGTAGAGAGCAAGGTATTTACTGCTTTGTTGTATTCTAAGATGCTGCCTATCAGTTAAATCTATTATATTCTCCCCCATACTCCTTCTTTCTTTTGTCTTCTTTTTAGTTTATCTACTTTATTTGTTTCATGTTAAATTTCTAACATACAATGGAAAATGCTGTTATGAATACCATGGGGACTTGGATAGAAGAGTATAGATCTTGCCTTTTTCCTCATCTCTAAATCCTAAAATGATTTTTAGTTACTCTAGTCTAGTGGTTGTCATAGTATTAGGTTAATTTAAAAAAAAAAAATTCTGTTGTAGCATTTCAATGTATAAATATCCATATATATTAATATGTAATTACTTATATAAAATATTTGCATATATGTAAATATGTCTACAAAATTTTTTTTTCTTTATCGAAGGGTATTGCAGGTGTAGATGGCCCCCCAGGACCAAAAGGAAACATGGTATGTAGAAACCATCTGTAAAATAACTCATTTCTGCAATCTAGGTACTAACAAACCACTTTTGTTGCTAAATCTAAAAAATTTCTTACGACAGTTTGCTAAGTCCATTAGCTTCTGCTAGCACTAATATTTATGAGATTTTTCCAGATTCTCCATAGGGAAAACTGATTTGGGGACTGTTTTTCAATTGAGAAGAAAAAAAAAGAACTATGTGAAATAACCCTATTAAAGACTCTATTTTTCTCTGGCAGGGTCCCCAAGGAGAGCCTGGGCCTCCAGGTCAGCAAGGGAATCCAGGACCTCAGGTAAGTCCAAGCCACCTCAGCTCCTTTAGATATTGTGGTAGGATGGTTTCTTTTCATGAGAGCATAGACAGCCTTAGCATTCCTGGATCGGGTTAAAAATGTTTGCAACGTGAAAGAAGGAAGATAATTCTTTTTTTTCCTTTTTGAAAAATTTGAACAAATTTGCAGAGGCCCCTTTTTTCCAAGAATAAAATGAGTCATTCAGTGTTCATGAAATGCCAGCACGAATAGCCACACCTGCAGAAGGGTTCTGACTAGGATCGTATTACAGTCCCACTGCCAGAAGGGTAGCCTGTGTAAAATGCCTCACAGTGTTCCAAAACTTTCTGGGAAATGTGGGGAATGTATATAGATTCTCAGGACTCATTTCAAGGGAAGTTATTTTTCTATTTAAAAAATGTATTCTTATGATGCAGTTCCTGACATATGAAATAAATTCTTTTCACATAGGGTCTTCCTGGTCCACAAGGTCCAATTGGTCCTCCTGGTGAAAAAGTAAGTTACTCTGTGGTTCTGGTAATGCCTGGTCTCTGTGGTTCTGGTAATGCCTGGTCACCAATTTTGTGTTGTCAACCTTAGGCAGAAGCAAAGCCTGCCTTCTGTTTTTGATAAGATGTCAAGATGGCTCAGCACATAAGAAATTAATATGGAGTAAAACCTTGAGAGTACCATGAGAGGGGGGAAGTCATTCATACATCTCTGAACTATAAATGATAAAATTCACATAGTTCCATTTGGATAGCTTCCAAATGTGACATTCTCAGCTATATTAATTTTAGAAATGCAGTAGTATGAATGGAGTGTTTTCTCTTCATTTTGGTTCTTTTCTTTCTCATTGTTTAAAAAAATGTCATTCGGTTTGCCTGCGACAAAGGGTTTCTAGCAAGATCTGACTAAGGGAAAATTGTGAAGTTATCATTTTCACCATTTTTCATGTATAAATGGCAAAGGATGTTCTTGTTAATAACTCAATGTCTAGACCAAAACAAGAATAAATCTTTAATTAAAGAGATGTCTTTCTCCCTGATTTCTTCTGCTGGATTCCTTAAGTAATAGTTCCTGTCCTCTGTAGGTACAGTACATTGTTAGCTGGTTCTTTTTAATAATTTTTCCCCTTGTTCATTGTTTTCTGTAAACATGTTATTTTTTTTTAAATAAGCCGCTTTATTGGGGTATAATTTCACATCATAAAATTTCACTCATTCTGTGTACTTGTCAGTAGGTTTTAGTAAATTTACAGATCTGTGCCACAATCAAATTTTTTTCATGAATTTTTTTATTTTATTTATTTTTTATTATTTTGTTTAATTAGCCAGCATATAGTACATCATTAGTTTTTGATGTAGTGTTCAATGATTCATTAGTTGCATAGAACTCTCAGTGCTCATCACCACACATGTCTCCTCAGTACTCATCACCCAGTTATCCCAACCCTTCACTCCCCTCCCTTCCGTAACCCTCAGTCACAATCAAAATTTTAGATATTTATACCACCTCAGAAAGAAACCTTATGTCTATTTGCACTCTCTGTTCAATGCACAGATTTAGACAACCACTAATTTGCTTTCTGTCTCTGTAGATTTGCCTTTTCTGGACATTTAATATCAATGAAACCTATGAATGAATTTAAAATATGAATTTAATCACGTAAATGGATGTAATATGTGGCCTTTGTGTTTGGCTTCTTTCATTTGGCATAAAGTTTTCAAGGTTTACTCATGTTGTGGCATACATCAATACTTTTGCTCCTTTTTATTGCCAAATGCATTCCATTAATGGAATATACTACATTTTGTTACTTATTTAGCAGTTGATGGACTTATGAGTTGTTTACTCTTTTGAACTGTTATGAACAGTGCTTCTATAAATATTTGCATATAGGTCTTTGTGTGGACATATTTTGATTTCTCTTGGGTAGGCACCTAGAAGTGGCATTTCTGGGCTATATGGTAAATTTAATGCTTAACATTTGAAGAAGCTTCCAAACTATTTTCCAAGTAATTGCACCATTATTTCCTTCCTTTTAGCAATGTAGGAGAGTTCTAGTTTCTCCAGATCTTCATGGATGTTTGCTTTCCTTCTTAATTATGGTCACTCTTCTCAGCATGAAATGGTATCCTATTGTAGCATTAGTTTCATTCCCCTAATCACTAGTGATGTAGAGCATCTTTTCATGTGCTTATTGGCTATTTCTATATCTTCTTTGGTAAAATACCAATTCAAATACTTTGATAATATTTTAATTGAGTTACTTATTTTATTATTATGTTGTGAGAGTTAACATCAACTTTAAGTGATCTTTAAGCTACTTTTTTGTGCATATTTCCTATATAGCAAAGAGATCTGTTGGAAAGTGCCCCATGAATCAAAGATGTGCCAAAAGTGATTTCAAATTTTTACTTTAGACCAGAAATTTTAACTTGGACATCTTTTACCATATTTTAGATTAGCTCATCACGAGTCTACTGTATTTCTAATAAATTGTGTTTGAGCATGTCTGTTAAATTATCTACCATGCATTAAATTCCTAAGAGGAATTTGGTTTTAAGGTAAAATAGTATACCTGCATTATGTTTGTTGAGCCAAAGGTCAAATATAGCAACTGGTTCACTGTACTTGTGGTGGGAAGACAGCTGTCTTCAGCCCAAGCAGCTTCTTTTTCCAATCGGAATGTATGCAGCTTGTGGGTTCAAAGACAGTCTCTTTTCATCAAAAAAAGAAAGGAACTCAAGAACATGAGAGAAACATGTTCTATTTATACTGCATATATATTTTTATTTTGCATCTATATTAGTTTTATTTTCTTTATGATACACTGTATTCTATTCGTTCTGGCTTGAGAGCCTTATCTCCCAAATCTTGGTAAATGCTGTATCCAACTGGACCATGGTCTAATCTGACATATAAAATGTAAATATGGTCATATGTTTTAAATTTCCCCTAACTTGTATATTTTTGTCGTAAGTTATTATAGCCTGTGCTTTTATTATATTTGTGATAAGATATTTTATAAATGTGTTAATTAACTAAATTATAAAACAACTATATTCTTTATTCTAACATTTTGATAACATGAATATACTGAATATTTTCTATAGCTTGATTGATGTCAGTATTTATATCACTCATATATTAATTGCTTTAGAGAAAACAAATAGTATTATGTAACTCTATGAGTTAAGAATGAAATAACAAGACACAAAGTAAATTTCAAAGGCAAGGCCTTTGAAACATGGTATGGATCTGTGTTCACTTATACTCTAGCTCTGTCACGTATTAACATTGGCTAATTTACCCAAACTCTTTAGACAATGATACTTCATGAAATTGTTTGAGGCTTAAAATGGACTGTATATCCATTAAAAAAAAAAAAAAGACTGTGTATCTACCTACCTATCTACCTATAAATTATTTAACATAATGCATAGAAACACAATACATTTTCATTATTTTATTAAAATCTAAAAAAATATAATATGATATTCATGCATTCAACTTAAGTCCCAGCCCTCCAAGGAAACAACAGGTAGTTGAGAAAGAAGACAGAATGTTGTGCTATCACGGAGCTTCCATTCTGAAAGAGGTGGATTGATTTTAACTTTTTTTTTCTCCGAGTTTTCATTTAAATTCCAGCTAGTTACCATACAGTGCAGTGTACAATACAACACCTGGTACTCACTGTGACAAGTCCACTCCTTCATCCCCTCCTCACCTGTTTATCCCATCTGCCCACTAAGCTGCCCTCCAGTAATTATCAGTTTGTGCTCCATAGATAAGAGTCTCTTTCTCGGTTTGCCTCTGTTTCCTTTTTTCCCCCATGTTCATCTCTTTTGTTTCTTAAATTCTCCATATGAGTGAAATCACATGCTATTTGTCTTTCTCTGAGTAAATTACTTTTTCACTTAGCTTAATACTCTGTAGCTCCATCCATGTTATTGAAAGTGGCAAGATTTCATTCTTCTTTATGGTTAATATTCCACATTTTTATATATGTATATATGTGTGTTTTTATATATCCATATACATACACATATATATGTATACACATATATAGATGTGGTGTACATATACATATATATAGGTATATATATAGATATAGATATATATACCACATTTTCTTTATCCATTCTTCAGTCGATGGACATTTGGGCTCTTTCCATAATTTGGCTATTGTTGATAATGCTACTATAAACATCAGGTTCTTACTAACTATGTCTCCTAAAGCAAGGGAAGCACAGGCAAAAATAAACTATTGATACTTCATAAAAATTAAAAGCTTCTGCACAGTGAAAAGAAACAGTCAACAAAACTAAAAGGCAACCTACAGAATGGGAGAAGATATTTACAAATGACATATTTGATGAAATGTTAGTATGCAAAAAATATAAAGAACTTACCAACTCGACTTCCCCCCCAAAACTCAAATAATCCATTAAGAAATGGGCAAAAGGCATGAATAGACACTTTCCCAAAGAAGATTCCAGATGGCAAAGAGACACATGAAAACATCACTCATCATCAGAGAACTACAAATCAAAACTACAGTGAGATAATACCTCACACCAGTCAAAATAGTTAACTTAATTTTTAAAAAAAAATCTATTTATAGCTCAAGATTTTTAATATTTCTAGTTCCTTAAATATAGCAACAATAGAAAATCCATGTAGTATTGCTTATAGTTTATTGTCATAAAATATCACAGTTGCTGATAAGAATAATTAATGGAATAGTTCTGCATTTGTACTTTACATCTCATTTTGAAGAAATAGGACCACTGTCTTGAGAGCAAAATGTAATTTATGTGATAGACAGAATATTACCATTAAAAATATAATCGTTTACAATAGTTATTACATGTTAGATTACTTGACTAAAACTGACTTTGAAGAGTGGTAAATGGAAACATTTAAATCTTTAAGTGAGATGTAGTTATCTTCGGTTAGAAAATATAAATTGTTCAGTTTAAAGGTTATTGTCAAATTTTTTGTTGTTCTGTTGTGATTTAAGTTACACCTCTTGTAAACTCTTGATTATCAGTCTGTATAAATATAACACGTTTCCTAAATACTCTCTAGGAATGGAAACGGATATTGTGTCCAGTACCTAGGCTTGCTTATATAGCTTTTCCCTTTTAATTGTTTCTAAATTCTGCCTAATTACTTGACCAGTAAGCAATAATTGTTTGGGTTCTGGAGCCCTGAGAAGTTAATTATTCTCAGCAGAATGGCTGTCTTCCTATCAAGAAAAGTTTACTTCTTGTGGTAGTCATTCTTACCATGTTCCTACTGTAGTAATGGCATGTTACAAGACGTTTGAAACCATCCATGGTCAAAAAGAAACTAGAGTAATGAGTTGAATAGTTACTTGGGGTTAATAGTTGCACATTAGGTTATGTCCCTTGACATCAAAATATTAGATTTGTTTTTCTTTGTGTCCTATGAATAAGTGTCACATTATGATATATTTCTTAAAACATTTGAATAATTAGTTTTGTTCCATGAGTGTTACTGTATCATTATTTGAATTAGCACTTATTAATTTCTTTGGTGGAAATATGCAATGTTTACTTCTTCAATGGTATAAATCCATATATTCCTGACCTATATTGTTTTTCTTTTTATTCTCTAAGTTCTAGTTTACTATGGTAGGCAAAAACTAATTTGTAAATTTAAAAAAAGATACATTTAGGACTATAAAGCAGGTGAAAAACTAGCATGCTTTTGGCATATGTCAGATTTGGTTTTCATTTATCTCAATACAATGTTTTCTTCATATATCTAAAAGTCATTTAAATGTTTATCGCCTATAGATAAAAGCTAGAGAATTATTAAGAATTTTATTAATAGTATATTCCTATGTAAAAGTCAGACTTTTCATTATTCTCACTTTTTAAAATAGAATATTCTTTTTTTCTATCTGAAAGGGTCCACAAGGAAAACCAGGCCTTGCAGGACTTCCTGGAGCTGATGGTCCTCCTGTAAGTAATAGTTACTTGTCATTAAAATTTCTATAAATTATCTTCAAAAATAGATTTTACATGTATTTTAAAGGTTTTTTTTTTAATTTATTTATTTGACAGACAAAGATCACAAGTAGGCAGAGAAGCAGGCAGAGAGAGGAGGAAGCAGGCTCTCTGAGAGCCTGATGCGGGGCTCGATCCTAGGATCCTGGGATCATGACCTGAGTCGAAAGCAGAGGCTTTAACCCACTGAGCCACCCAGGCGCCCTGGTTCACATGTATTTTAGAAGTAGATTTTCTGAAGTCAGTGATAAAAACAAATTGAACCAGTAATGAAACATTGATCCCTCTAAAATACCATTTCATCATGTCACTTACATATTACAAAATCTTTAAGGATCATTCAGTAGTCCTTGGATAAACTCATTCTAGTACTCTGATGCCAGAATCTCAAGATTGTCCTACTTCCTCATAAACCATCAGTTCCAGGCAAATAGATCTACTCCCTTTCTCTCGGGATGCTCAAAATGTCTTTATTGGTATACATTTCTTGTGGTCTTTTTTTTTTCCCCATGGAAAGCATTTTCCCATTCTCTCTTAAAGTCCATGTTTCCTGAGGGTCCAGGAGTAATTTCTCACCATTTGTAAATTTCCTTAACCATCTTCCATAAAAATTCTCCAACCTTCAGAAATTTCTATATGCTAGAAATACCATGTAATTATACCCAATGCATAATAATAAAAATGTGTAATTATATCTGTAACTGATTTTCTTTAAAGATCTTATTTATTTATTTGTTTGTTTGTTTGAGAGAGAAAGACAGAGATAGTGACAGAGATACTGAGAGAGAGTACAGGCAGTAGGAGAGGGAGAAGCAGGCTCCCCACCGAGCAGGAAGCCAGACATAGGTCTGGATCCCAGGACCCTGGGATCATGACCTGAACCAAATGTCCACCTGACTGAACCACCTCAACATTTCAGCAATTGTTATTTTAAAAAATTTGTTATTTACACTTATTTTTTTCTCCTCAAACTACTTATATATTTAGCTGAGATCTAAAATTTTTACTGGATATAATTGTGATGGAGTTAAACATTTTTGCTTACTGACTTTCAATAATTTTGTTATTAACACTTTCAGTATTTGTGATCTTGCTATGTTTTCTAATGTCCCATTCATATGCCTTAGCTGCCTTTTAAAGATGCATGTTTGATTATTTGATCAATATGCAAAATAGAAGTTATATTGAAACAAGAACTAATTGATACTGGGATTGAATTGTTGATGAACATTCTGTATTGTTTCATGTACTTTTTCCAGACTTTCAAATACATTATGTAGTTGGTGAAACATATCCATGAAATATAACCTTGTTATGTTTCCTTCAAAATGCTACAATTTCCAATGTCATTTAAAGCCATATGTCCCGGTGCAAAAGGTTCAGTATCTTTTGCAACATTAGATTAGAAAAATTAAAAAAAGAAAGGAAAAAACTTCATAATGTTATAGACTACCATTAATATTGAATCTTAACAGTATTATGTTTTCCTAAATATAGGGTCATCCTGGAAAAGAAGGCCAGTCTGGAGAAAAGGGTGCTCTGGTATGTTACAAAGTATCCATGTAAATGCTCTGTCACCTTATGTCTAAGAGAAAATCTCTTACTTTGGTCATCTCTACCAACAGTAGAAAAATGCCATATTCTTGTAGATTATTTGGTAAAATTATAGTGTGTGAATGAATAGCACTTTCAATGTATTATATATTTAAATAACAATGGGTCTTTTTTAGGGTCCTCCTGGCCCACAGGGTCCTATTGGCTACCCTGGTCCCCGGGGAGTAAAGGTAAATGTTATTTTTTTTCACACCATTTAATTTGAATGTAAAATATTATAATCATTTAAGTTTTCTAATTTATTCCATAGGGAGCAGATGGTGTCAGAGGTCTCAAAGGCTCTAAAGGTGAAAAGGTAAAATATAATTTATTTAGGTGATTTTAATTGCCATATATCTATTAGCCCCCCAAATTTAAATTTATTCAACAGACATTTCCTTTCCCAATATATTAAATAATTACTTGATACCAGACAATGAAAGCCTGATTTTCTTTTTTGAAAAAAGATTATACCTTGGGGTGAGGACTAAATTATAGAACAGAAGCAAAGATATGTCATAAATAGAATTAATTCTGTATCCTTTTTTTCTTACATGTGTTTATCTTTTATAAAACATAGAGTTGTTTTATAAATAAATTAATGACAGGATTTACACAATATCTAGTTGTATGCATAACAGAGGAATGTTTATTCCTTTCTTTCTTTGCTAAAATCCTCCAAATTCTTAAGCTGGAATGCAGTACAAAAGTTAGAAGTACCCTAAGTCCATTGGAGGAAGAGGAAGTCTTTATACATTATACTGTATGCAAAGCAAAAGTATTAATGGGAAGGAAATAAACATTAAAACTAGGCAGAAGTGGATAAAAGAATGTGGGATTTTTTATAGAGCATTTGTAGTTTGTCTTTGTTTGACAGAAAGAGAGCGAGAGAGGGGACACAAGCAGGGGGAGTGGGAGAGGGAGAAACAGGCTTCCTGCTGAGCAGGGAACCCGAAGTAGGACTCAATTCCAGGGTTCTGGGATCATGACCTGAACCGAAGGCAGATGCTTAACGACCGAGCCACCCAGGTGCCCCATGCTTGTCTTTGGACAAAGAAACAGAAATTGAGATTTTGTTTTTTACATAGATGCTTAATGTCAGTGTAGATCCCCCAAATCCTTCAGTGATTATGTTAAAATAAAATGGCATTACTCACAGTCAGTATTGTTAATGCTTACTATAATATTACATTTAAAAGTTAGAGTTTAAAATAAAATATTTGTAGCTTTGTTGAAAAATTAATGTAAATTTGGTTTTAAGGATAACTTTATTCCCATAGGCATAATGTTACAAACACAGACACAGACATACACACAGACACAGACATACACACAGACACAGACACACACAGACACAGACACACACAGACACAGCACCTTATGTGGATTTGACATCAATAAGGAATGGATAACAAAAAAGGATGGACTTCTATCCATTGTATTTTATTTTTCTAAAAAAATAAAAAGTAACTGACACATTGTCAAGTTATGCAGTTATATTCAGTTCTATTTTATGAAAAATGTCATGCGTTTGAAATGAACTCAGCTACTTTAATGGGAATCCCAATTCATTCTTACCATCACAGAAGAACTTGAGGATATAATGTCTTGCTGAGCACAATGACTGATCAAATAGGGTTGAACTTGTAATTATTTGCAGGTGACCTGTGCACACATATATGTATCATCTGTGGAATTTTTCTTGATTTTTAAAAAATATTTTATTTATTTATCTGAGAGAGAGAAACAGATAGTGAGAGAGAGCAGGAATTGGAAGGAGAGGGAGAAGCGGGCTCCTCGCCAAGCAGGGAGCCCTACTCAGGGATCAATCCCATGACCCCGGGATCATGACCTGTGTCGAAGGCAGACGTTTAACGGATTGAGTCATCCAGGCACCCCTGGAATTTTTCTTGTTAAGACATTTAAGTATCAATTCAAATTTGTCTCTGGAATAAGTGTCTTCCATTTTTTCAACCTTTTTTTTAGGAAAGCCAGTGTTTAAAGGAAAGGTGTTTAATTGGGATGGGAAAGTTGTGAGCTTGGTGGAAAAAGGGGTAGTGGCAATATGACAGAGGTAAATAAAATTACAGATGACGAGATACATGTGAAGAGAAACAGCCAGGAAAAAGAAAATGTATACAGCTTATGTGTAGAAAAACAACTTGAGATTATTGGTTGTTTTCAATGGTGTATAGTCTCAAAAGCAACAAGTAGATATGGAGAAAAAGAACTGAAATTTTAAGTTGAGAGTGGAATTTCTGAGTCCCAGTGATAGTTCTCATACTAACTGGACTGGTAAGCTCAGGCACATTGTCTCGTTTCACTAGGTTGTATTTTCAATCTATAAAATGAGAACTTTTTCCTAAAAAAAATCGCTCAGGTATTTTTCAGCTATACCTTTTATTTTATCCTTTATTTTATTTCATCTGTTATTTTATCTAATCTAGTTTAGAGAAATTTTATATAAAAGTTAGCGGAAACTTTTTCCTAAGGATGAGTTGTCCCTATTTTTAGGCTCTGAAAAATCATTAAATCTTTATGAATTTTAATACCTGTTGTTTATTTTGTCTCCTGAGTACATATTATAATGGACTATCTTTAAAGACATAAGGAAGTTGAATTTTTTTTTTCTTTTTACACATAACAACATTAATTGTTAACTAAAGGTGAAATAGTAAGTACCCTAACTAGGATTAAAATTCTCCGTTGTTCAGATAGATGTGTTCCTTAGAACTTAAGCAACATAATCCAATGAACCAAATGGCATAGATGAATTCCTCTTTTACGCATATTCTAAAACTGTTTCCTTTTTTCTTTGCCGAAGATTAATGTAGACCTAATAGTTTTAGGACTGGAAAACTTAGTAAGTTGATAGTGTCACTTGTTTTTTAAAACACCACTTGTTGTAAGGATATACCTAACATTTAGGTCATCTAATTTATTTCTTACTTGCTTCTCTACTTTATTTTCTAATTGTGAATGTATTGAGAATGAAAGTGTCACAGAAATAGCATCTAGTCCACTATTTTTTCTCCTGAAACAAAAATTTCTGCCTGGAAAAATCCCAAAAACTGTTATTGATTTTTTTACTTCAATTGCAGTGTTCTTTAAACTAAATTTGGCAACTGTGTAATTACCTTTCTCTCTAGGGAGAAGGTAATGAAGACAATAGTCAATAGGAAGTTAAATGGTCATTTTCAGCTTTTAAGCCTCTATTACTGCCCAGTTGCATTCAGTATAGAGAGGATCCTACATACATGGCTACTTATAGCCAGAATGTTGAAAACCTCATGCCTTTGTCTTAAAGGAAATTTCTAGACCTGTTAGAATTTTTAAGTTTAGGCAAAATACCAGATTGAATCCCTTTTCTAGGTTTAGGTCTCATATATTCATAATTATCTGACATTTTATGGACCTTAACATACCTTGCTAAACACACACTAAGGTGTGTTCATTTAGTAAATGTCCATTTAGTTAACGTTTATTAAATATCATGGTTATAAAGGATCAAAAATGTACTAGGCACTGGAGGTGTAGAGGTTAATTAGACAGAAATCTTTACTTCTACCATTTAGTAAAAGAAAGAACTATGATCTCCTAAGTGCAGAATGGGATGTTGTTAAAATAGTAAATGCTCAGAGGGAGCCCACAGGATAGAGGGATTAATTTTAGGGTGAGGGTTGGGTAGAGATTGAAGTCTTGAGAAATTTCATAGCAGAATTATGAACTGAGTCTTGAAAGAAGAGTGGAGGTAAACAGAGGTAGATGGAGGAGATAAAGGATTTGGAGGTGTGAATATGATAATGGCCACCAATGCAAGAATTATAAGTGGAGGAGCGCTTGGGTGGCTCAGTCCATTACATGTCTCAGGATCCTGGGGTCTAGCCCTGTGTGTGGCTCCCTCCTCAGTGAGGAGTCTGCTTCTGTCTCTGCCCACCCCCCAAATAAATAAATAAAATCTAAAAAAAAAATTACAAATGGAAATATAGGTAATTAAGTTTTTTCTCGTACTCAATGGCAGGGTGTTGTTGGGTGGGGGTGAAAGGGACATTCGAGACCAAAGATAAGACTGCCAAAATGAACAAACAAGGGTAGATCATGGTTAGGAGGGAGCGAGGTTGGCAGCTTATATTCATAATTAGAAGTTTGGAATCATTAAGGTGCTTTAAAGTAAAAATTGATGTGATCAATTTTGGTTTTTTATAGACTTCATTTGGCAGCAGGATGTGGAAGTAAATGTGCCAATCTTGCTATCTCTATTCACATACTCGACCTGACATGTTTTTTCCCCAAACTCTGCAAGTCACATCATTTTCTAATTCCTAATTAAGATGCTAACTTCTCTGTCAAACCTTCTTCAGTTAACTTCTTGCCTCACTCCAAACACCGGAACCACCACCACCACCACCACCACCATCATCATCATCATCATCAACATCATCATTTCTTTCTTCTCTGAACACCATTCTACTCCATTTGTACCAAAATTAATGCAAATGTTATACCTTCAGTTTTTATTGTTAAAACAAATATCTCAAAATACTCCGTAGTACTCTGAACAGAGTAATGCTCAATTAATGCTATTGAAAAATTGAATGGTTATTCCTTAGCAATTTATTTTTTTTTATTTAATTTTCTTGAAATTAAGAGACAGCAAGTTTGTTCATAAAGCTTAGTTTTAAAAGTCTAGATTTCATTAAGAATGGTATGAAATATTGCCAGAGTCAAAATATCTGCTCTCTTTGATTAAAGAAGGCCCAATTTTCAGTATTATTGGTCTGTTGTGATAATGAGCATTCTCAGTGTATATCTAAAAGATAATAACGGTTTGCTTATTTTTTATCTGAAAGAGATTGTAATATCGAAGACAAGTTGAGCTAGAAGGCACTTATCTAAAGGATGTGATACAAAATATATGATATAATATTCTTTGGTATGAATTAGTAAATCTAAAGGTAAAGACATTTTATTTGGTTGTCAAATGTTCTTGTATTCCAAAGTTAAAATGATAATTTTTAAATTATTTTAATATTTATTCTTTCTTTGTTCAAATTGCATAGGATATTGGCTGTTATAAAGAGAATGGTTATTTTTCCCATAAGATAAAGAAGATTTAATGGATACATTTGAGAAAAATTTCCTAGAGTAACTTAGAGCCATGTAACAATAGGAAATGAGAGCATATGGGTGATAAAGGTTAAAATAGACAGAAGGAAGTTTCACAACATGACTCACATTTCTCAGAACAATTTTCCCTAAATTATCATTGTTCATATTTTATATAGCCATATTTTAGTTTAATTCGAACAAATCATTCAACACGTGTTTTATTACTTCTATTTTTAGGGTGAAGATGGTTTTCCAGGATTCAAAGGTGACATGGGTCTTAAAGGTGATAGAGTAAGTAAGAAGAAAATTCATACCAGAACATAAACTTATGTGTGTTTGTATGTGTGCTGTGTGTATGTATAATCTTATATTTAAATATAGCAAGCACAGGATAAATAAAGGTATTCATACTATCTGAGACTTTGCTTCTTTGTTTTTATGTGAAAATTAGACATGTTAGTTTTTATGGAAGCAATATGGTCTTTCAGATATTATATTAAATTTCCATGTGTTCTGTAGCCTATACGCATGTGTGTATATAAAGTTGAATAGTATTGTTTATAATTTTTTTTCTAAGTTGATGCTCAAATTGCTTAAAAGGTGTAGTTTTATAGGTTTCTTCTAAATTTTGTAGTCAGATGTGTTGCTTGGAAATCATATATCTGCAACTTTCTTGAACTTCCATTATTAGTGATCTTGAAGTTTTGATTGAAAAAGTGGTGTACTTTTTTTCTGGTAATGAGTGTCTAGAAAACAAACAAAAATGTGAGTTCCCTAAAGGAAACTAAGCTGTGTTTTATTGGGAAGAATTATTTTATATCTAACACAATAATACCTGATATCAAAGAAGCATACTTCAGAATATTTTTGTTTCGCTAAAAAATACGTAATGTCTGTTTCCAGAATGGGGGTAATAACTTACACATTTCAAGGTGACAACCAAAGTCTAAAATGGAGACATTTTTCATGTGTTCCAAACAGTGATTTCAAAAACTGCTATTGTCAGAAAGGAAAATTACTTTTTTCTCCTAACCTGCTAGGTTCTTAGTTTGGGGCCCTGTAAAATTAGATTGACAAAAGACAGATTAACAAGAGAACAACAAACAGAAGGTTTCTAGCATGTGCCTCATGCGTATATGCGGGAGCACTCCATGATAATTAATTCAAAGCAGGTGGTTAGAATGTGGGCTTATCTGGATTTTAGCAAAGCACGAATGCATTTTTAGAGACATGACAAGGAAAAGGACTTTGAGTTTGTAGGACTGCAAATTGAAGGAAGGTAGATATATGGAAGAGCAATTAGATAAAGGCTAATTAGTAGAATTTGTCATGTAGACTCCTCTGGTGTCTAGCAGTCTCCAGTGATTAACTTTTGTCCTTTGTTGTAGAGAGGGAAGGGATGGCTCCTTTGCAAATTTGTATCTTGCTTTTAGCATCTTCTTTGGCTTCTGCTGCTTCTCAATTGCCTTCAACTCAAAATAATCTTCATGCCCAAGTGGCATATTTTGGGTTTGATTATTCTGTCACCCTCCACAATCTAACCATGATTTTTACTTTTTTCTTTCTTTCTGCAACACAGATGCATTAAAATTACTTTACTATGAAACATGGCAACACTGGACTTCTGTAGGTTTTCAAATGTCAGATTATATTAAGTTGTTTACTTACTAATGGAAAGATTGATGAAATCAAAGATTTTCACACCTCTTTGTCCTAAATAAAAAAATGAGTCAACAAATGAGGAGTTGGAAAATATGACTTTTTGATACACTATAATTTCTATTATTCAGTCTCCAGTGTATTTGAAATTATAAGAATGTTCCTCTGTGTTTCAGGGAGAAGTTGGTCAAGTAGGTCCAAGAGGAGAAGATGGCCCCGAAGGACCTAAGGGTCGAGCAGGTCCAACTGGAGATCCTGGTCCTTCTGGTCAAGCAGGAGAAAAGGTCAGTGAACAACTTTAAATTCCCAGGTGCTCTTGCAGATGATATTTCATTGTCATTTAAAATATTTTTAGTCATCCATGTCAGAAATCTAGAGGATTCAATGACATTTCAAGCATATCCATTTACTGTTACGAGTACAACCATGAAATGGGTCCATTATCCTTTTTTACTCTCCCTTGTTGTCCATCCGCTCTGTTCTCCTTGGCCATGTAGAATCAGCAGCAATTCAAGCTCTTCCACATTAGAGACGAAGAATTTGAGTTTGATTAACAAAGGATCAAGAAATCAATGAAAGATGGGCAGCTTATGGTTTCGGAAGAAGTAGAATGATCTTTGCTCCTCAAGCCAAAATGTACACTTTCTATTTTTTTCACATAAACATGCATTTCACAGAGCAAGTGTTTTTAAAAAATGCTGTTGTCCAAGCCCAACTTCAGAAGACTTTAATTTTAGTCTGGGGTTAACATAAGCATTGCTATGTTTTAAAAAACATCCCCAGATAATTCTAATACTCATTGGTTTCATAGCCATGGTGCTGTAAGTAATATGTTAAAAAATATTTTCAACCATTATATTTATATTTACATTTAATATTACACAACATTGAAATTTTGCCTTCATAGTGTATTTATTGATGTGAACACCTTATAAATGTAACTATGACGTTAAATTAAGAAAGAACAAGAAATGTCTGTGGCAAGTGTTATCCTATTGCATACACTAAGGAAAAATATAAATAACAATTATTTTTTGGTGGTGTAATTCAGATGATTTCCTTTCTTATAATATGTATGTCTACTTTCCAAATCTTCTGTATTGAGCCCTCCATTATTCTATAAAATACAGAAATTCCATGCCACTTAAGAAGATTTTAATTTTCCTTCTTGCTATCGTGTCTCAGAAGAAAAATGTATGAAAAAAATATATGAAGAAAAAATTATTCACACACTGTGATTAGAGAAGTAAGAAAACATTTCCTCATGTCATTAGGACTCCTGATGTAGTGGTTCTTCTACAGGTTTACCCTCCCAACTGCCACCTGTGAACTGCTGCATAATGTTATTGCGTTTAGGCGGGGGAAGCAAAGAGTGGGCAAAAATAGGGGCTTACAAAGCCCGATGACCCTTCCACTTCAAGTACTCCCGTGCCAATAGCTGTAGATTATTCTGAACCTTCCTCTCATCCTTGCTCTACTTTATTCTGTGTAAATGATTCCCCCATCTCTTCAGAAGCATCAGGACTTTATTCCACAGTTCTTCATTTTTAGTATTTCATTATTATTTTCCCTTTATTGAAGTTGCCTATCACCATATTGAAAATGCAAACAAATTTTCTGTCTGGATTTATTTTGAAATGACTCTGAAGTCAATAAGAGTTTATATTATAATACAGTAATTAACATAGGACACAAAGCCTTTGTGAGCGCAATTAGAGAATTTCATTAACCTTGAAATCAGTGACATAAAACCGATATGATAACAATATATCCAAAGGGACATCATTATAAGCAAGATTTTTAGGGCTTGTTTGCATATTTTCCATCTGAAGTCTTCTTACCTATGCAATGTTGATCTTGAATCAGACAACTCTTTAGTTCAATCTCTAGAAACAGGATCATAAACTATATTCCTGTTTTCTTGCCTTGATGTATCTAGTAAAATATTTATTGTTTATAAAGTTACTGTTCATCTTATACCATTATCTGTAGTTATCCGGATTTTTGTTTTTTTGTACTTATTTTGTTTAAATATATATTGGAAATAGTGATATTATGTGCTTACTAATGTCTAAGAGTTTGGTAAATAATATTTTATATATGAACTGTGCTTTTATAAAATCTTGAAGAAAATAAATCACAGTAAAATTCCACAAACATATTTGATTCAAGTCATTCAATTTAATTCAGTTTTCTCTCTGCCTGTATTTTGAAATTAATGCTTTGTTCTTCTAGGAGCAATTTTCTTAGTGCAATACTTTAAACCTCTTGGTATTTGTTACACCTCTTTGGACTTTGCTGTAATTCACCATTTGTTTTAGCACTTTTAGATTGAAAGGCAGTATTGAACTGGAACAAAATTTTGGTTCATTTAAGTCCTCACCTGCACGAATTAATGCTCTACAATTAATGCTCTATTTAGCTGTAATTTGCAACATTTGATATATCTATTTACCCAGATTTATCCAGAATTTTTAATAAAAGAAGAAACGTTGCTCAAAAATTAGGTCAGAATTTCTTGTAGTTATTTAAATTACTCAGTGAGAAATAGTTAAATAACTCATGATTGCTTGCTTTATTTATATTTACAATGAGAAATGAAATAATTTTATCAAAAAGATTCACTTTAATTGAAATGATAAAATCTAAATGCAGTTCTAACTACATCAACTAATTTTAAATAGTTTTAATTTTGAAAAACTCAGTTGAAAAACTTTTTCTTTATTCTTGCTTAAGTTGAAAAACTCAAGTTGAAAAACATTTTCTTTATTCCTGCTTGAGAGTTCTGAAAGAGCCCTAGAATTCTCTTTATCTCAGGGTTCTGTGTCCCCAAAGAAGGCACAGTCACTTACATAGAAGTTAAGTTAGCAAACATTATAGAATTAGAAATATGTCCAAAGCAATTTTTCCCTATTCAAATGAGGAAATATAATGTAAGTAAACTATGGTGAAAACTTGTAAACCTTCCTTTCTGGTATTCATATATGTGGTTCTGACTTTTAGAAAAATCACTAAACTCATAATTGGAACTTAATTCAACTTAGAATTTTTATTTGTCATTATTATTTTTTTTTTAACTTTAGGGGAAACTCGGCGTTCCAGGATTACCAGGATATCCAGGGAGACAAGGTCCAAAGGTAAAACAATTAGCTTGATTTTTTCCACATTTGTAGAAATTAATCACACATAATTACCTTTCAGTTTGTAACCTAAAGATGATAAATCCTTAAAATATAGTTTCATAAGGGAAAGACATGGCGTATGTGGGTACCTGGTGTGCAGGGAACTCAGAGAGCGTAGGTGATTATGGATTGGAGGATTTTAGCATGCAGAGTCATGAAAGGAAAGCACAGTCAGTTACTTCCAGGGTGACATCCTAGTATATCTAAAAGTTATAATGGGGATGATATGTGATGCAGACTAGCTTTTGATTTCATTTCCAGTACCCTAAGGGTTGGAATTTCCAGTTGTAGCTTTAAAAAAAAAAAAAAAGAAAAGAATTGTAGTAACATGTTTCATCATCTTTATTTTGCCTCATTTCCACAGTATTTGTTTCCTAGGGCTACTGTAACAAATCTCTATAGACTTGGTGACTTAAAACAATGGAGATTTACTCTCTTACAGTTCCTGTGACCAGGAGCCTAAAATCAAGGTGTCAGCAGGGTCCCCAGCCCCTCCAAAAGTTCTAGGGGAGAGTCTATCTTTGCCTCTTCTAGTTTCTGGTAGCCCAGGGTGGTCCTTGGTTTGTATCTGATTATCTGTAGTCTCTACTGCCTTCACATAGCCTTTTTTTTTCTCTCTCTGTCTTTTCTTCTGTCTCTTATAAAGACACTTGTCCTTATACTTAGGGACCACCTGGATAATCCAGGATGATCTCATTTCAAGATCGTTCACTTAATGTACACCTATGAAGACCTCTTTTTCCCAATAAGGCAACATCCAAGTCCCAGAGATTTGAATATTGGATATATTGATTTGGGGCCACCATTCCATCTATGACAGAACTCAAGTGCTACTTTTAACTATTTGAAATATACATATTTTAAGCATAAAGATGGATGGTTTTAAATATAGGTTTACTTTGGTGACTACTTTTCCTCAAGCTAATCCTAAAACTTTGTCAAAGCTGCACTTCATGTATTGACTAGTTAATTAAAGTGGTCAAATAAAGGGTGCCTGGGTGGCCCAGTGGGTTAAAACCTCTGCCTTAGGCTCAGGTCATGATCCCAGGGTCCTGGGATCGAGTCCTGCATCCGGCTCTCTGCTCAGCAGGGAGCCTGCTTCCCCCTCACTCTCTGCTTGTCTCTCTGCCTACTGTGATCTCTGTCTGTCAAATAAATAAATAAAATCTTTTAAAAAAAGTGGTTAAATAAATTAATACATACATTTTGGTTATTACTGTTAAGATGGATATATGCCCATGCAATTATCTACCTATCTATCATCTATCTATTTCTATCTTTCTATCTCTCTATTTCCTTTTCCTCTGTTTGACCCATTTATGCTTGACAGGTATAGTACATGAGGATAAATCCTATTTATATAATAATCCCCAAACATATTTATTAATAAGTTTCACAGATAATCATTGGGAAACCAGAATGTTTTTCCTCTTGACAAATGTGAACTGCATAATATTTGTGTTTGTTCGTTGTCATGTGATGACAATATATTAGGCTTGCTGTGTGTGGCTTTGTTTTATAATTTTTCCATTGGGTTTCTAGAAAATATGCATTTCCTTGTAGAGTAAGAAGTAAACATATATTTGAGCTCTTCTAAAATGAGAGTCAATTCATTTGTGATTTAAGAATAACAGGAGCATCATTTAAAGGTTTCTAACTACATTTAGAACATTGATTAGTAAGTTTTACCTTTTAAATATTGTCTCTAATAAACTGCTCTGTTTCCTAGTTTCTTTCCTCTCAAATGTCAAGCATTTTCAAAAGTATTCTGTAAAAAAAGACATTCCCTGCAAAATCCACAACCTTAACCTATCCATAGATTGCTTGAAGAGTTCTTGATCTAATTACCACGTTGAACTGCAGTTGTGGAGTTTTGATTTAAAAACAGAAAACCGTCATATTACTTGAATGAACACAATATTCCTTTATTTGACATTCTTATTTTCTTCTGTTTTTTTTTTCCCAAGACAATACTTTGTTCAATATTCTTTGAGTTATTTTTATTAACAAAATGCAACAGAATAATTGGAGAGAAATCCATCTTCCTTCAAACGTTTTTCTTTACTCTTTAGCCAAAATGTCTGAAACTTTGGTTTTTATTTTTTTAATATTACTTTTCGCTATAACAACTTTCTTATGACCAAAAATGATTTATGTTTCTTGGTCCCAAAACAAAAAATAATGGGGTCATCAAAGATCAAAGATAGCTTTACATTTTTTTCCTATGTGGAAACTAATGAATTTTGAATAGATTTAAATCTGTATTGTACTAAAAGTGAAATTTGGCTGCTAATCTCTTTTAGGAGATTTAAGGGCTATAATTAGACAATATAACGTATTTGATAACTTTCTAACAATATAAATCACAATGGGTACTTGAGAGTTGCACCTCTGTAAGTACTATAAAATGACAGTTACTTCAAAAAGTAAAATCTAGTTTAACTATTTATTTTAGGATTTTATTTTATTTTATTTATTTTTAGGATTCTTTATATTTAATACAGCATTTAAATAATTTTGAAAGTTTCACAGTTGGTGGGCCAATTTCATCATTAACCTTTGACTTTTGGGCATTTGTTTGTGTTTGTTCTTTCCTTTTAAAAGCATTATAATGCCTTTTCATGGAAATTGTATATTTTGGTGGTAACCCCTTATGTGAGAAAAGAGGAAGAATATGCCCATATATTATAAACTGTTTAGTTGGTGGTTTGGGCATTTTTATTCTTTTCCTATAAGTTGCTTAGAGCAGAAACTATGTAAGAAAATAAATTTATTAAAAATAAAATTGATGGGGGCACCTGAGTGGCTCAGTGCGTTAAAGCCTCTACTTTCCGCTCAGGTCATGATCCCAGGGTCCTGGGATCAAGTCCCGCATCGGGCTC
>NC_081570.1:87938297-87949316 GCF_022355385.1 Mustela nigripes | reverse complement strand
CTGGGGATAAAAATATATGTTTATAAAAAATAAAAAATTAAAAAAAAAATAAAATAAAATTGATGCATAGAGCAATTTGTTTTGAGTCTCTATAAATATGATTAGTTATCTATTCTACTCAAGACAGAAATGAGTATTTGTTCTCAAATAAAATCTGATAGAATAGATTACTTCCATGTTGGATTATAGTCATTTGTCAGGTTCTTAGAGTAGTCACACAGTAATGCTCTATCAGATCTAACTTTCTGATTCTCTGTAGAGAAAGAGCAATGGCTTTGAAAGCCCTTTAAAAAATGTAATTTGCAGACATTATTTCCCCATTATATGAGCATTACATGTCCTAACAATTGTCCTCAGGTAAATCACATAGTAATCTCTATAGACATGAATTAGAATATATTGGGAAATGGGTCATAAGAAGAACGTTAGCAGTGACTACCAGGGGTTATTGTTTTGATCATCAGCTCCCATAAGCCTTCACATACGATTTTCCTGACTTGAGGAGGAAATACAATTGGTATCTGTTGTATATATCACCTTGAAAAACGGTTTAAAATGCAGGTTTCTGGATCCTACTGCCAGAGAGATAGATCCTGATAGTATGGAATCACTCTGGATTATTCTGTTATGGAGTGGCCACATGTCTCTTGGAGAAATATTATTTTAGGTGTAATTCAATCCAAATGAATGGAAGGATAAAAATGCAGGGAATGGATTCAAGTCAAAAAGGCTTTGTTACATCTCCCTTAACATGTGGGGAAGTGTCTACTACTCTTTGCTTGATACTTTACAGGTTATTGCATTTAATTTGTGTAGTGGTCTGAGCAGGAAAAGTGAGTATTTGGAAGCCCTCTCACCCTTTCCAGAGTCTCATAGTTAGCAAGTTGAGGAGAAAGGATCTGACCCTTAATCTGTTCTATTTCATGATTCAGTGATGGGGCAAATCATTCACAGTCATGTTCAAAGGAATCTCTGAAAACAGATTAAAATCTGGACATAGGCACTAGGTGAAATGGGAGAATTACAATCCATCTGTAAAATGTGGCTGTTTGTGGATGAAATGACATGATGCCTTTACTGTGCTTATTACATCTCTAAATAACCAGTATTTATTGTTATCTACTATTATCATTTTTATACCTTGCCTTCCTTTATCCCAACCTCCCACAAATTCAAAGTGCCTATAATTTGTGGGTAAGTGCCCTTATTTTGCATGATAAAATATTATGCTCAAAGAGGATAAGTAATATACCCAGCTTACATAGGTGAATGCATGATAAACATAAGTCTTGAAGTGATGTCTTTGGAATTCCAAAAACAGGATTTTAATGCTAAGGCTTCCTGACTTAGACTCTCAGCTAGATCTAACCACAGTCAAACATCAAACGGAAAAGGTGGAAGAAGATTGTTAGTCTTTATGATTTTATTTAGTTCTAAAGGTATTAAAAATAAACTAAAAAGTGATAAGTATGCAAATACAATAATGTTAATTCAGGAAAACTTTTATAAAAATCCTATTTTAACATCTAATTATTCATACTCATGATATAGAATTGTAAGTCAAAATTATTCTATCTAAAATGTCCTTTAATTGCTATTTTCTAATATGAGAAATGATATCTGAATAATTATTTTAAAGTTAAAAACAAATTTTTTTTTATCAATTCATGCTTTCAATGCTTCTAGGATCTCAGATGTCACTGTAAGTTCATTTTCAAATAGATTCATAGAAGTTGTATAGTATCTTAAAATTCTGTGTCTGATTTAAATATTACCAGCTTGTGAGACTCAGTGTGTTCCAAGAGGTTTGCAGCCTATGGCTAAAAATGTTAGTTACCATGCTCATTGTTTCTTGCTTTTATTCTTGTAGGGTTCCACTGGATTTCCTGGGTTTCCAGGTGCCAATGGAGAGAAAGGTGCACGGGTATGATATATAAGCATATTCCCTTAAACTGTGGAATTTAATGTTCTCGCATGAGTACCTATCACTCGGCACTTGACTCACAGTGGACTGTGATTTGCTACATACTGAAACTGTTTAAATTGTCTTTGGCAGGGTGTCGCTGGCAAACCAGGCCCTCGGGGTCAGCGTGGTCCAACGGTGGGTGCCTTGATTTTAAAATCATGCTTTTCATTTTTCGGTCTGGATTTAATTTTCCAAGATAATTGTTTTCAAAAATACACACTGGTCCTCTGCTTTTGGATGTACTTGGCACCAGATCAGTTTTCATCTTTTGCTCTCCCATGCAGGGTCCTCGAGGTTCCAGAGGCGCGAGAGGTCCCACTGGGAAACCTGGCCCAAAGGTATTCTGAGTACTCCTTCCATTCGGGTTTGTTCTCCGTCCTCTTCCAGAGGACAAAAGCTAGGAGAAGTAATCAAAACTGATTTTTCTTTTCTTTTCTTTCTTTCTTTTTTTTTTTGGTGTTGTTGTTGTTGCTAGGGCACTTCAGGCGGTGATGGCCCTCCAGGCCCTCCTGGTGAAAGAGTAAGTATGACACAGTAACATAATATAAAATTAATATTAATAGTTTGCAAGTGTTTACATTTCTGGGAAAAGGTACTCGTGACTGCAAATGGATGGGCACAGTGATTTGCAAAATCTAGTCAGAGTTTAAAAATTCCTCTATTTTTCATTGACTTCTTTTTAAGAAAAACAGAATCCATTAGGTACTACTAATTTTGTTATCGAAATGAGAGTAATATTGTGCATAATTGCCCTATGATGTCACTTTTAAACTCAAGCCAAAACAATTTTTTTTTTTTCAAGATATCTGTATAACACCTGCACCTTCTCCTTCACTCCCCTTGCTTTCCTTATTGATATTCATTTTGTCCGTAGCTCTGGAAGCGGCATTGTGCTGGTAAAATGCAAGCTCCCAGTAGCCATTAAGTCACAATCGATACACATTCAAATCAAGATAAAACATCTATTCCAGTAAATAGAAAAACTATTTAGTAAATTGATTTTCAATTGATATAAAATAAAGCTAAATATACATGAGGAAGCATGCCCTTTATTTGTTTTCTTTTGGCAAAATACAGCATTTTTGTAGCCAGAGATTTTGAAAGCTATCTTCTTTAAATAATTTTAAATATTAATTCTGTGTCACTTTTAAAGAAATTAGATTCACTTATTTATATTCTATCGCAATGTTTGGGATTATACAGTCATAGTGATATATTTTTGTATATTATTGTTTGAAATTGGTAATAGGTGTTTCACAAAAAGAAAAACAGAAACATCTTGTGATATTTATACAAAGAAAACTGAGAATAAGTAATTTTGCGGGGTACAAAGTTTCTATTTGTAATAGAAGTGTCAGTAGGTAAGACACAAGAATAAACATTTAATTATGGTTGTTTCAAGGCTTTAGTTCATATTTAATTTAATTAAACTTCTACTAAATGTTTCTCACTGTTGATAAACTACTCCCAAATTGAATCAGTTCTGTATGTTTTGAGTTCATAAATAATATATACATTTGAAAAATTTTATGGCCAAAGTCATCTTAATAAGAAGATAAAGTTTAGTTAAAATGGTTAAATCATTAAATGGAATAGAATTATTTCATAAATTATAGCAAATTTTTATGCTCATATCTTGCTTATGCATTCCAAAATATCATGAGCAATCATATGTATTTACAATTTTGTAACAAAACACTGTGGCCCAACAGCCTGATTTTTTAAAAATTAATTAATATATTTGATAGAAATAGAGACAGAGAGAGAGGGAAAACAAGCAGCGGGAGTGGGAGAGGGAGAAGCAGACTCCCTGCTGAGCAGAGATCCTGACATGGGGTTCGATTCCAGGACCCTGGGATCATGACCTGAACCGAAGGCAGATGCTTAAATACTGAGCCACCCAGGCACCACTCAACAGCATGATTATTTGTAATTGTAAAAATACTTTGAGAATAAGAAAGGTGTATTTTGAGGATGAAAGTAAAGGTTAGTATAAAAAAAATTTAAGCTGGTAACCATTTTTGATAGCATTCATACATTTTAAATATACAGAACATATTTCCTGTGTTCTGTGTAGTTGATGAAACATTTTATCCCTAATATATCCTAATTTTCTGCAAAGGATTTTACATGTCATAAACTAGTTATGTCTTAGGCATAGTTGATAAATGATAGAAATAACATCATCAAAATATATGACTTGGGAAGTTTAGAGAGAGAGTTTTGTAGTACCTAGAAATTAGACTAGAAATGGAAATACCTATTTTTGCCCATAACTTCTTTAATAATATATTTGTTTATAAATATACATAGTATTATATGTACATATTATATACATGGCTTAGGATATTTTATATATATAGGAATACACACACACACACACTTATTAGGATACTCTGCATTTTAATATAATTCCTCATACTCATGATTTGCAGATCATGGATGTCTATTATTAAAGATTTAGCTCATAGCTTTTATTTGGGTCTAGATCACCAAATTAAGCAAAAGCAAAACAAAAACAACGAAAAGAACTAAGAAACTCAGTTTTTACATGAATAACAGAATAGTTTGGGTTTAAGCATGTCCCTTGCAATATTTAGGACATATTAAAATTATTCCTTCAGACGAGATTGGGCACGTTCAGGGTGGTATGGCCATAGACTTATCTAAAATTCAAATTTCACTGACACTAGGTATTTTATTTGGCAACCCTGATTGAATTCCAAAAGTATCTTTAAACTGAATATGTATTTTCCACTTCAACTGGAAACTGTTTTGATTAATACAGACAGAACATATAAATAGTTTTTGTGGAATTTTATAAAGACCCACTTTCTCTTTATATTCTCTAGAGAAGTGATTTTTGAAAGCTTTTTCATTAAAAAAATTTAAATTCAAAATCAAATTTTATTTGAAAAGAAACCAAAATATAGAAAGCAAAGAAATGACATTTTAAGAAATTAGAAAAATTGAGCTTGCTACATGACGTAAAAAAATAATACTTTAAAAATTTTGTATTTAAAATAAAATTGTGTTTATAATATTCTTAAGTTATTATGATAGATACTGAAGAATTATGGTTTTGTACTTTAATAAGAATACCAAAATCTGTGAGTCCCAAAAGTTGCCCAGCATTTTGAGTAAACACACTGATATCTATTTATTTAATGACATGTCTAAATTTGAGGTTTCTTTTTGATTTTAAGATGAGATGCTAATAATAACAATAATTTGTGATGATTTCTGAACTAGTGTTGGCTTAAAAATGGTAATATTTCCCTTGGAAAAACTAAACTGATAAATTGAAAATAATAAATTCTATTAAACACTAATTTTATTGAACTTTATTTTTTATTTAAATATAAATAAATCCTATTCTAGTTGAGTTAATTAAATCTTATTTATATTTTCTTCCATTTTATATATATTTATTTTTGGAATATAATTATTATGTTCTGGGAACAGAAAGGATTATTTTAACAATTATTTTGCTGTCTCTTTAGTAAAGTTTACTTTTTGCATTTTGAAGATGTGTAAATATGAGTGTTGAATAATATAGTTAATTAAACATCAAGTTAAGAACAATATTATAAATGTATATTTGGATTGAATGTTAATGGGAATGATGATACAATATGTTTTTATCTTGTCTACTAAGAAGTTTATATGTGAGTAAAATAAGATATTGACATTTTCAGAAAATAAATTTTAAATATAGAAATGAATTAAAGGTCTTTCTGAATTAGCCACTTGTTTCTTTCTTTTAGTTTTGTTTGACTATAGTCAGAACATTTATAGAGTCAATTTTAAAAATAACTTTTTGGGGGAGGGCTATGAAATCGAAATACTCTCTGTTTGGGGATGTTTCCAACCAATGTTAAAAGCCCAGCAAACCATGAGATACTGTGGACTCTGAGAAATAAACTGAGGGTTTTGGAGGGGAAGGGGATGGGGAGTTGGGTGAGTCTGGTGGTGGGTATTATGGAGGGCATGTATTTCATGGAACACTGGGTGTAGTGCATAAATAATGAATTTTGGAACACTGAAAAGAAATAAAATAAAATTGGGGGAAAAAGTCCAGCATCTATGGAACTTCTTGATACATCTATGTTCATCTATGTTCTTTTAAAGTTTTTTAAAGTTTATTTATTTATTTATTTGACACAGAGAGAGAGATCACAAGTAGGCAGAGAGGCAGGCAGGGAGAGAGGGGGAAGCAGGCTCACCGCTGAGCAGAGCCCAATGCAGGGCTCAATCCCAGGACCCTGAACTCATGACCTGAGCTGAAGGCAGCGGCTTAACCCACTGAGCCACCCAGGTGCCCCTCAGTTCACTTTTAATATGAATTTTAAATATAAAATAAATGTAAATATAAATATAAATGTTTCCAGTTTTCTTGATTTAAGACCATTGATGTGTGTGCTTTTACATACTGAATAATGTGAAAAATCATGCACTTAGCTTTTAGATTAGCATAGATTAGCCTGTTGCATTGCCTCAGTTCTGTCATTACGGTGAAGAAGCTATATGTTATGTTTTGGGTCACCTGTAGAAATAAACAGTAAAGTATAAAGATGTATCTTTCAATGCATATTCCTAAATTTCTTCACTGCTTTTTCTTTTCAGGGCCCTCAAGGACCTCAGGGTCCAGTTGGATTCCCTGGACCAAAAGGCCCTCCTGTAAGTGCCATAGGTTTTCTTTATCTTTCTCCATTGGACAGTGTTTCCAAATTTTTGAGAGTGATGGTTTTATTTTAAATAATTGTTAGATACAAATTTTGATGAAAATTCTAATAAAAACAAAATTGCAATTCATAATGTCAAAGAATGTACATTTTTCAATTTGTTTAACTTATTCAGTTTCAGTTTATTGAGTGCTTCTGATGTAATACAAAAATATCTTAGTAAATATCCTTTAAAAGTATATGAAAGATGGAAAAAACATGCATGGGTGTTATTCTCTCCAATACTCCTCTCCTGCAATGAATATTATTGATGGCTTTAAAATTGTTAAATATTGATTGTTAAATATTTATTTTATCAGTATTTCTCTTTTGTCTTCCATCACCCAATGTATTTGTCAAAATGTCACTTCCTAAATATTCTCTAGCATTCTGACATTACTTACATCTCATTATAATTTGTTTATTTGTATTTATTATTTTTGTCTCCATAATGCATTCTTTTAAACAATGTAATGCTAACCTTCTTGATTTATACCCCCTTTTTATATAATTTGCTGAGATATTCAAAGAGCTTCACAAAGTTAACTGAAATCCTTTATTCTCATACTTAAATATTCATGGAAACATAGGACATGCTCAACGCTCAGTTGTTTTCTGCTTCTTTTCTTAGCAGTCTATTCAGTTTATTTATGAGAACTAGAATCAACTTACCCCTTTTGGTCCATTCTGGCTCTAATAACAAAAAAAACTGCCAAAACCAACCACACAAAAAAACACACACAGAGACCAGCTAGCTTATAAGCAACAGGAATGTATTTCTCACAGTTCTGGAGGCTGGAGGTCCTAGATCAGCATACCAGTGTGGTCAGGTGAGGGCCCTCTTTCACGTGGCAGAAGGGGTTAGGGAGCTCCCCCGGGCCGCTTTCTTGTCCCTGATTTCATTCCTGAAGTTCTCATCTTCGTGAGGTAAGCACCTCCCGAAGGCCCAAGGGACTAATAACATCGCCTCTGAGGTTAGGATTTCAATATATGAATTTCAGCGTATAGCTTAGGATTTCAACATGCATTTCAACACAGTTTCAGGCCGTAACACCCATGTGTCTAAGGAAGTTGTTCTCAAAGTGTGTTCTTTGGGTCAGAGCATCGTAGATTTCTTAGATATGCTACCTTGCTCAGCTAGTCAGAACTCCAAGAGAGCGGCCCATGTGTTTAGTAAATTCTCCAGATAGTTCTGATGCACGCTAAAATTTGTGAGCCACTCTTCCGGTCTACACCAGATAATGCTATGCAAACTTTAATGTGCATACAAATTGTGTGGGTACCTTGTTAAAAATGTAGATTGGATTTAATAGGTCTGGGGTGAGTCTTGAGTCCTTACCTTACTGACAGTGGTCCAGGTGATGTCAGTGCTACTGCTCCATGGGCCATACTTTAAGTAACAAAGATAAAAAACATTTTGACCAAAAATAAAACGAACATAGTTTGGCTATGATCAACTCAGCAGGAAGCTAAGTATAGTTAAAATTTTCAGTCAATAATTTGAGAACCAAATGTTTTTTCACTGCAATAATACAGATAACTAAATCATTACTAGTAGTTTTATTCACATTCTGGATATTTTCTTTTTGGGGGCTCATTGATATACATTTTTCAACTGAATATTCTAAATTGATTTTGAACTGAATCTTTTTGACAAAACCACAACATTCACCTTGTATGAGGAGGTTATATGGGACTTTTTATATATGCCAGTATTTCAAAAATTGTATATCCCAGTTCTCTATTTTCAAATAATTATAGTTAACCAAATATAGCCCTTAACAATCTCACATAAAGAAACAATTCAGAAAGTTCTGAACTAGGATGTTAAAATTTTAAATAAATATTACATCTGATTACATTATACTTTTAAATATGTTGAAAATAATTTATAACTAAATGAATATGGGCATCCAATTTTTTATTGAATTGAATAATTCTCAATTTTACTGATAACTTTCAAATGTGACTTTAGCTCACATCTTCAAAATATGAATTATTTATCATGAAATACTGACTTATAGTAAATATTAAATGTTGACACCATCTCTTACTTTTGGCAACAATTTTTATTTTATTTATTTATTTTTAAAAATATTTTATTTATTTATTTGACAGACAAAGATCACAAGTAGTCAGAGAGGCAGGCAGAGAGAGAGGAGGAAGCAGGCTCTCTGCTGAACAGAGAGCCCGATGTGGGGCTTGATCCCAGGACCCTGAAATCATGACCTGAGCCGAAGGCAGAGGCTTTAACCCACTGAGCCACTCAGGCACCCTGGCAACAATTTTTAGACACTGTGTTTAAAATATTATTTTCAACAATATTTTGCTTTATTACTGCAAACATATAGAAAAAGAATTGTTATCTATATTATAGTATTTTAAAAGGCTTAATGCAAATAGTTAGTATTAAATATAGGATAGTATCAGTATTACTGATTACAGTATTACTACCTGCATTTAGTGTTGTTTACCCACCATCTCAGTTCCCTTCAAAATGTAATATAGTCACGCAAAGTTACACATGTAGTGAAGTAAAAACACAGTTCCAAAAATGTATTCATAAGACATTTTTTAAAAAAAGATTTTATTTATTTAACAGAGAGAGAGAGATCACAAGTAGGCAGAGAGCAAGGGGGAAGCAGGCTCCCTGCTGAGCAGAGAGCTCGATGTGGGGCTCTATCCCAGGACCCTGAGATTATGACCTGAGCTGAAGGCAGAGGCTTAAGTCACTGAGCCACCCAGGCGCCCCCATAAGACATTTTTCATAAGTATTTTGAAGCTGTGTGCATAGATCATTGTTTAGGAACATAAAATCCAGTGATATATATAAGTACCACATTATCATATCATTTATATTTGTACATATTGTACATATTGCTAAGAATTGTTTCCTTCATGTAAAGTAATTTTATTGTCAAGGAAAACAGTTTGACCCATTTTTCCTCAGACTTTTTCAGTCCATTCTCTCATGTATCTTTCAACAAGTTTTGAGCCATTAATCATGCATGCATTTTTGTCTCTAAGAAGTATTAGAAGCACAATAAGTGCCTACATTTGAGAAGCAAGCAGACTAGTTGGAGAGGCAGGACACTGTTAGGGAACATTGCTTTCACTGCTAAACAAAATGATTTTAGTACTCTGTTTCTGTGACAAATGAAACATCAGAGTATGAACTAAAAGTACGTATTATTTCTCTGGTATGCAGTTTTATAACATTTAGGACAGAAATGCCTTCATCTCTTTCATATGGAAAAAAGCAATTCTGGTGGAGGGAGAGAGCCAAACTCCTTTTCCTACAAATAAATCGGCTCATCTTCCTTGTAATCAGAAAATGTGTGTGTGTGTGCACGCGTGTGTGTATGTTTTTATATATAAATTCACACATATACATATACACAAATGGATTATGTATCAAGTGCTTGGAATGTTCATGTTTAGAGTCTGTTAATCTCATGCCAGTGTCAGGATATAGTTACCCCATGAAGAAGAATTTTAACTCAAGATGATTGAGATTTATAACACAACTATTATGAGATACATTCTATTT
This sequence comes from Mustela nigripes, assembly GCF_022355385.1. Classification (NCBI taxonomy): domain Eukaryota; kingdom Metazoa; phylum Chordata; class Mammalia; order Carnivora; family Mustelidae; genus Mustela; species Mustela nigripes. Next base: position 87,939,076 of record NC_081570.1, on the reverse strand, counting down.
ATAGAAGAGGAAAAATCAAAATTCAGTTCTAGTGGAAAGTGAAAAAAATATCCTTAATACTTATTTATAAGTGTCTTTTCACAGATTGCCTTGTACACTCTCATTTTGGTAAATTTGTTGCCACTACCCTTCAACAACATCAAAGGTGCATTCTATTTTGACCAATAAAATTATTTTAAAATTAATGCTGTGAAATTATTTGGTAATCATTCTGCTTTATTTTATTGGAATGTAGTGTGGGAGCATTATAATTATTTAGAATTAATCACTTAATATTTGAAATATATACTTAAATCAAAAAATGATAATGATATGAATTCTTTATGTAGTCTATTAACACTGTTCCCTCACGATATGTGGGAAAGTCATTAAAAATCACGTTGTATTTATACCAAGGTGACATTGTTTTGATTTAAGACCACCATTTTTTTTAAGATTTTTTAAAAAATTTATTTACTTGGGGTGCCTGGGTGGCTCAGTGGGTTAAAGCCTCTGCCTTCGGCTCAGGTCATGATCCCAGGGTCCTGGGATCGAGCCCCGCATCAGGCTCTCTGCTCAGTGGGGAGCCTGCTTCTCCTCACTCTCTCTATGCCTGCCTCTCTGCCTACTTGTGATCTCTGTCAAATAAATAAATTTTTTTTATAAGTTTTTTTTTAAATTAACTAATTTATTTATTTGACAGAGAGAGAGATCACAAGTAGGCAGAGAGGCAGGCAGAGAGAGAGAGGAGGAAGCAGGCTCCCTACTGAGCAGAGAGCCTGATGCGGGGCTCGATCCCA